>NC_090389.1:20483940-20733940 GCF_036365525.1 Heterodontus francisci | reverse complement strand
GAGAGGGAGAGAGGGAGAGAGGGAGAGAGGGAGAGAGGGAGAGATGGAGAGAGGGAGAGAGGGAGAGAGGGAGAGAGGGAGAGAGGGAGAGAGGGAGAGAGGGAGAGAGGGAGAGAGGGAGAGAGGGAGAGAGGGAGAGAGGGAGAGAGGGAGAGAGGGAGAGAGGGAGAGAGGGAGAGATGGAGAGATGGAGAGAGGGAGAGAGGGAGAGAGGGAGAGAGGGAGAGAGGGAGAGAGGGAGAGAGGGAGAGATGGAGAGATGGAGAGATGGAGAGAGGGAGAGAGGGAGAGAGGGAGAGAGGGAGAGAGGGAGAGAGGGAGAGATGGGGAGAGAGGGAGAGAGGGAGAGAGGGAGAGATGGAGAGAGGGAGAGATGGAGAGAGGGAGAGAGGGAGAGAGGGAGAGAGGGAGAGAGGGAGAGAGGGAGAGAGGGAGAGATGGAGAGAGGGAGAGAGGGAGAGAGGGAGAGATGGAGAGAGGGAGAGATGGAGAGAGGGAGAGAGGGGGAGAGATAGGGAGAGAGGGAGAGAGGGAGAGATGGGGAGAGAGGGAGAGATGGGGAGAGATGGGGAGAGATGGGGAGAGATGGGGAGAGAGGGAGAGAGAAAAAAAAACTGGGAGAGGGAGAGATAGGGAGATAGAGAGAGAGGGAGATAGAGAAAAAAAAACTGGGAGAGGGAGAGATAGGGAGATAGAGAGAGAGGGAGAGAGCAACTGGGAGAGAGGGAGATAGAGATAGAGAGAGAGAGAGAGAGAGAGCAACTGGGAGAGAGGGAGAGGGAGAGCAACTGGGAGAGAGGGAGATAGAGGGAGAGAGAGGGAGCAACTGGGGGAGAGGGAGATAGATAGAGAGAGAGAGAGAGAGGGAGCAACTGGGGGAGAGGGAGATAGAGAGAGAGAGAGAGAGCGCAACTGGGAGGGAGGGAGAGAGAGAGAGAGAGAGAGAGAGAGAGGGCAACTGGGAGGGAGATAGAGAGAGAGAGCAACTGGGAGAGAGGGAGATAGAGATAGATAGAGAGAGAGAGAGAGAGCAACTGGGAGGGAGATAGATAGAGAGAGAGAGAGAGAGAGAAACTGGGAGAGAGACAGGGAGACAGAGCAACTGGGAGGGAGGGAGAGAGAGGGACAGAGCAACTGGGAGAGAGGGACAGACAGAGAGCAACTGGGAGGGAGGGAGAGAGCAACTGGGAGGGAGGGAGAGAGCAACTGGGAGGGAGGGAGAGAGCAACTAGGAGGGTGGGAGAGAGAGAGAGAGAAAAAATCTGGGGAGAGAGCAAAACTGGGTGGGTGAGAGAGACAGACACAGCAACTGGTGACAGTCAACAGACGGAGAGAGGCACAGCAAGTAGGGCAAGTCAGACAGTGACAGAAAGGGCTGGGGCACAGCAACTGGGGACAGAGATTGGGCGGGGGGTGCAGAGATGGGTTCTGAAAAATGCAGGGTCGGGAAAGGGACTGTAACAACTCAGGAGAAAGGGTCTGGCATTTTGGATGGTGGAGGTTGGGGGGAGGGTGCATGGGTGAGAGAATAGAAAGAAAGCACTTGCAGTTCTGTAGTTCCTTCCAGGACCCCTCAAAGTGCTTTACAACCAATGAAGTTTTTTTTGAATTGTCGTCACTGTTGTAATGTAGGAAACATGACAGCCAACTTGTGCACAGCAGAATCCCACAAACAGCAATGCTATAATGAGCAGATTATCTGATTTTAGTTGTGTTGGTTGAGCATAAGAGGGTGGAAGCTTATTGGGAGTAGGTGGAAATGTGGAGTAGTCAGCTCAGCCATGAACTTACTGAATGGCAGAGCAGGCTCGAGGGTCAAGTGGCCTTCTCCTAATTCATATGTTCGTATAAATATTGGCTGAAGACTGGCGTCTGTGATTGTGAGGACCTCAGGAAGAGCCTAAGATAGATCATCCACTCAGCAGTTCAGGCTGAAGATGGCTGCAAACGCTTCAGCCTAGTCTTTTGCACTCATGTACTGGGGTCCTCCATCATTGAGGATGGGGATGTTCATGTAGCCTCCTCCTCTTGTTTAAATGTCCACCATCCACCATCATTCACGACTGGTTGCAGTAGGACTGCAGAGCTTTCATTTGAACCATTGGCTGTGGGATCATTTAGCTTTGTCTATAACATGTTGCTTCTGCTGTTTAGCATGCATGTACTTCTGTGCTGTAGCATCAGATTGGCATCTCATTTTTAGGTAGGCCTGGCATGCTCTTCTACACTGCTCGTTGAACCATAATTGATGGTAATGGTAGAATGAAGGATATGCTAGCCCACAAGGTTACAGATTGTGGTGGAATACAATTCTACAGCTGCTGATGGCCCACAGGGCCTTATGGATGCCCAGTTTTGAACTACTAGATCTGTTCTGAATCTTACCAATTTATGGTGGTTGTGCCACACGACAATGTAGGGTACCCTCAGTGTGAAGACTGAACTTTGCCTCCACAAAGACTATGTGGTGGTCACTGTTACTATCACAGACAGATGCATCTACGACAGGTAGATTGCTCAAGTAGGTTTTTTCCTCTCTTTGGTTCTCTCACTACTTGCCATAGGCCTAGTCTGGCAGCTGTGTCCTTCAGGACTCAGCTAGCTCAGTCAGTAATGGTGTTACTGAACCATTCTTGATGATGGACATTGAAGTCCCCCACCCAGAGTACAATTCTGTGCCCTTGCCTCCCTCAGTGTTTCTTGCATTTCATCATCTAAGGGAGGGCAGTAGGTGGTAATCTGTAAGACGTTTCCTTGCCCATGTTTGACCTGATGCCATGAGATTTAATGGGATTTGGAGTCGATGTTGCGTCCCAGGGCCACTGAGTGACTGGGTTTGTCTTACCGGTGGAATAGGAAATGCCCAGGGATGGTAATGAAGGAATCGTAAGTACATAAGAAATAGGAGCTGGAGTAGGCTATTTGGCTCTTTGAGCCTGTTCTGCCATTCAACAAGATCTGCCTCAACTCCACCTTCCTGCACTGTCCCCATATCCCATAATTCTCTTAGTACCCAAAAATCTCTTGACCTCTGTCTTGAATATACTCGATGACTGAGCATCCAAAGCTTTCTGGGGTAGAGAGTTTCAAAGATTCACAACACTTTGAGTGAAGAAATTTCTCCTCCTCTCAATCCTAAATGGGCAACCCCTTATTCTAAGACTGTGACCTTGTGTTCTAGATTCCCCAGCCAGAGGAAACTGTTTCGCAGCATCTACCCTGTCGAGCTCCTTAATTTTACATGTTTAAATTAGATAACCTCTCATTCTTCTTAACTCCAGGCAATATAGCCCTAGTTCATTCAATCTCTCCTCATAGTCCGATCACCGCATCCCAGATGTTTAGTGCATTGGCTGAAAGATTCGGTGAGTATAACTATGTCAGGCTGTTGCTTGAATAGTCTGTGGGACAGCTCTCCCGAGATGTGTGACGTTGCCATATCTGAATCTGGTGCTTAGGTCGAAGCCAAGTGATCTGTCCAGCTTTATGCTTTTTTGTAGTGGTTTGATACAATTGAGTGGCTTGCTTGTTCACTTCAGAGGACAGATGAGAATCAATCACATTAAAGGCCTGCTACCCGACCTGAACCCAACGGGACCCGACGATATGTGTCAGGGTTGGGTCGCTTTTCCGGGTCGGGCTTTCGGGCTTGGGTGGGGCCAGATCCGGGTCAGGCACTCACAGAACTACCCGTAGCTCTGCTGGGAGCAAAAGGGAAGTTGAGTAAGTAAACGTAAAAATTTGAAAAGCCTGCCTGAGCTGGGAGTCCAGGACGTCAAGGAAGGAAACGTGCATCCGGACTCTACAGATTCTGGGTCTGTGCAGTGAGCGTCTCTATGACGTCATTGCGCTCATGCTGCAGCTTCCTTCCATTCCATCCATTCAAAAATGGTAAGTACAAAGAATGCACTATGGTCGGGCGTGGGAAAAAATGGAAGGACACAGACCGGTTCGGGTCCGATGTGGTTCTGTTGGGTTCAGGTCAGTTTTTTTTTCCAGACATGAGCAGGCCTTTAAACCAGATTGCTGTGGGTCTAAGGTCACATATAGACGAGAGCAGGTAAGGATGGCAGATTTCCTTCCTTAAGGAACATTAGTGAACCAAATGGGTTTTTAGGTCAATCTGGTAGTTTCATGGTCACCATTACTGATACTTTTTAATTCCAGATATATGTAATTAACTATATTTAAATTCCCTGTCTGTTATACTGAGATTTGAATTCATGTTTCTGGATCGTTAGTTCAGGCCTCTAGATTACTAATCTAGTAATCTATATGAAGTTATACATTCAAGTCGGAGGCTCTGCATGCTTAATGACAGATGTTTTTGTTTACTAAAGCTGAACCAGCAATGGAGCCCAGCTGTCAGACGCAAAAGATGAAGTTTAGTTGGGATGACGATTCCCCTGTCTCTCCAAGAAAATACAAGAAACGCACAACTGAACTGCCACAGTGTTCACATTGGGTACAGGACCAACAAAGCAATAATGGATCTATGTCTAACAGTGATTCTGTGACTGATCGCAGATACAGCACACAGGAAATCAGTGTGAAGACCAGCAAAGAAATGGAGCCAGCTGTTAGCGGTACTGAACAAGTGAATTCCACGCCAGAAATCGTTTCTTCATATGACGCTCATTCACAGGATCTCAGTTTCCGCTTTACAAAGCAATGGAAAAAGAGTTATTCAGTTAGGAAGATTTTGTTCTGTGACAAAAATCACTATCGGAAAAGGTTTCCAACAAGATCTCTACAGCTAGAGCATGCCAATAAGGTATTTTATTACTATAGTTCTCTATCTTCCGGTATGAAAATAACTTCCTATAAACCACCAAAGGTCCGATCTTTAGATATGTGCTTAAGAGATACTTAGTTTTTTTTGCACCATTACAGTGTTAACCTGCTAACGGTCACAATTATGTTGACTCAACATGTTATATGAAAGAGTTCTTTTTCGGAAGAGAAATACCAAGTTTTGTTTATATATCAGAAGTTGATCAAAACCTCAAATCCCTAGATGTGGTTGGTTGTGTTAATTAATCCTGATACCAATTTATGATGTGCTTTGGAGTGATTTCATGAGCTAACTAGTTATTTAAGCTGCACGATCAGTAGTCATGTATTGCCAACGTGAATTCAGGAATCTGACAATAAATATCCTCTGAGTAAGAAGTTGAGAGTGTGTGTAGAAATAGGGGATGTTTCTTTTTAAACTTACTGTCATATGATGTGCTTCCTGTAATTCTGCAGTTTACCTGGACTGTAATCCATATTTAACTTAGCCCCTGCCTCAGCTTATCTGCCACTGAGACCCTCATTCATGCCTTTGTAACCTCTAGACTTGACAATTCCAGTGCACTCCTGGCTGGTGGTACTTCATGTTGAACACCCCTTGGAAGAAACATTGAGGGTAGCAAGGGCACAGAATATACTCTGGGTGGAGGACTTCAATGTCGATCACCAAGAGGGACTTGGTAGTACCACTACTGATCGAGTTGGCTGAGTTCTGAAAAACATATCTACCAAACTGGGTTTGAGGCAGGTGGTGAGAACACCAAGAGGGAAAAACCTATTTGAACTTGCCCTCGCCAATCTACCTGTCGCAGATGCATCTGTCTATGTGAGCATTGGTAGGAGTGACTACCACACAGTCCTTGTGGAGACAAAGTCATGTCTTACCCTGAGGATACCCTTCATTGTGTTGTGGCACTACCACTGTGCTAAATGGGATAGATTCAGAACAGATCTAACAGCTCAGAACTGGGCATCCATGAGGTGCTGTGGGCCTAGTAATAAACCTGAAGATTAGGAGTATTTTAGAATCA
The DNA here is from genome assembly GCF_036365525.1 of Heterodontus francisci. Taxonomy (NCBI): domain Eukaryota; kingdom Metazoa; phylum Chordata; class Chondrichthyes; order Heterodontiformes; family Heterodontidae; genus Heterodontus; species Heterodontus francisci. The sequence continues at coordinate 20,728,115 of NC_090389.1, read as the reverse complement.
GCAAAGGAGGACCAAGAAACTGATAAAGAAAAGGGAAATAGAATATAAAAGTAAACTAGCGAGAAACATAAAAATGGACTGCAAAGCTTCTATAGGTATGTAAAAAGGAAAAGATTAACAAAGACAAACGTGGGCCCATTACAGCACAGAAACTAAACAAATGCTATGTTTCTATTCACGGGGGAAGATACAAAAAGCCTCCTGGAAATACTAGAAAACCAAGGAACTAGCAAGAATGAGGAACTGGAAAAAAAATTAGTATTAGTTTAAAAAAAAAAGTAGTACTGGAGACATTAGTGGGATTGGAAGTTGGTAAATCACCTGAACCTGATGATCTGCAACCCAGAGTGTTGAAAGAGATTCTAGCGGTTCCTGCAGATTGGAAGGTAACAAATGTAACCCCAATATTTAAGAAGGGAGGGAGAAAACGGGGAACTAAAGACCTGTTAACCTGACATAATTAGTAGGGAAAATGCTAGAATCTATTATAAAGGGTGTGATAACTGGACACTTAGAAAGTAATGGTAGGATTAGGCAGAGTCAACATGGATTTAGGAAAGGGAAATCATGTTGACAAACCTGTTGGAGTTTTTTTTGAGGATGTAACTAGCAGAATAGATAAGGGGGAGCCAATGAATGTGGTGTATTTGAATTTTCAGAAGGCTTTCGATAAGGGTCCACACAAGAGGTTAGTAACAAAATTAGAGCACATGGGATTGGGGGTAATATATTGGCATGGATTGAGAATTGGTTAAAGGGCAGAAAACGGAGTGTAGAAATAAAAGGGTCATTCTCAAGTTGGCAGGCTGTGACCAGAGGTGTACTGCAAGGATCAGTGCTTGGGCCCCAGCTATTCACCATCTGTATCAATGATTTGCATGTGGGGACCAAATGTAATATTTGCAAATTTGCTAATGACACAAACCGAGGTGGGAATGTGAGTTGTGAGGAGGATGCAAAGAGGATTTAGACAGACTAAGTGGTGGGCAAGGACGTGGCAGATGGAATATAATGTGGAAAATGTAAAGTTATCCACTTTCATAAGAAAAACAGAAAGGCAGGGTATTTCTTAAATGGTGAGAGATTGGGAAGTGTTGATGTCTAAAGGCACCTGGGTGTTCTTGTTCATAACTCACTGAAAGCTAACGTGTAGGTGCAGCAAGCAGTTGGGAATACAAATGGTATGTTGGCCTTTATTGCAAAAGGATTTGAGTACAGGAGTAAAGAAGAATAGTTTAGAGCTTTGGTGAGAGCGCAGCTGGAATATTGTGTACAGTTTTGGCCTCCTTACCTAAGGAAGAATGCACTTGCCATAAAGGGAGTTCAACATTTAAGAAGTATTTAGATGAGCACTTGAAAAGCCATAGCATACAAGGCTACGGACCAAGTGCTGGAAAATGGGATTGGAATAGATAGGTGCTTGATGGCCGGCACAGACACAATGGGCTGAAGGGCCTGTTTCTATGCTGTATAACTCTATGACTCTATAACGAAGGTTCACCAGACTGATCCCTGGGATGGTGGTATTGTCTTATGAGGAGAGATTGAGGAGGCTGGGTCTGTATTCTCAAAAGTTTAGAAGAATGAGAGGTGATCTCTGAAGCATACAAAATTCTTGCAGGGATCGACAGGGTAGATACAGGAAGGATGTTTCTCCTGGCTGGGGGGAAATTTATTAAACTTCGGTTAACGCCTACAGATACACGACGTGCCCACGCTAGCATGCATATGCGATGCACACGTGCAGATAGAGTCAGAACAGAGCAGAAGAGATAAAATGGAAAAGTTTGAGGCAATCTCTGAAGATGGGTTTTGTTACGGATCTCCGAGTTCACTGTAGAGTCCTTGATTGTAGGTAGATCTTGCTTTTCATTACTCAGTACTCTTCTTAAACCTTGTTCGCTGTAGGAGAGTTTTCTCCCATGGGGTTCATGTGTCTTCAGTGGATTTGGAGTTCCATGAGAAAGAGCTGGGAGCAGCCAGGAGAGGTCTTTTCAGTCCAGGAGCAAACAGACACTCTGAATTTAAACTGTTTTTACAGTTCTGAAAAACCCAGGTTGCCAAGCAGGTTAGTCATCTGACTAGCTGGTCTGACCACGTCTGTTTGTGGATTGTCTGGTCTTAGCTGACCCTGGAATGTTTCTTCTTACACGCAATACCTGGTGCTCAAAGTCCATTGTGGATTAAATTGGAGCAGGGAGTAGCCCCTTTGTCCTTCCAAGCACTGGCTGTTAGTGTGCAAAAAAAAAAAAAAATTTTTCCAGCCAAGCGCCTGGTGATTTTTTTTTTTCAAACAAGTCCTTTCTTCACTTCAACAGTTTGAAATTTAATGTCCATATGGCGAAATTAATATGCCTCATTCTTGGCAGGTGGGGGACTAGCATGACACTGGTAACATTTGCACCACACAAATGCCAGGCATTGACCATCTTCAACAAGACAGAATTTAACCATCTCCCCTTGATGTGCAATGGCATTACCGTAGCTGAATCCCCCACCATTAACATACTGGGGGTACCATTGACTAGTAACTTGACTGGACCAGCCATATAAATACTGTGTGACTATAAGAGCAGATCAGAGGCTGGGAATTCTGCGGCACATAACTTATGTGTCTTCCCAGTACCTGTCCACCATCTACAAGGCACAAGTCATGAGTGTGATGGAATATGCTCCACTTGCTTGGATGATTGCAGCTCCAAAAACACTGAAGAAGCTCGACACCATCTAGGACAAGACAAAGTAGCCCACTTGATCAGAATCTCATCCACCACATTAAACCTCCACTCTGCACCACCAATGCACAGTGGGAGCAGTGTGTACCATATACAAGATGCACTGTAGCAACTCCCCAAGCCTCCTTTGACAGCACCTTCCAAACCTGTGACCTCTACCACCTAGAAGGACAAGGGAAGCAGACACATGGGAACGCTACTACTTGCAAGTTCCCTTCCAAGCCGCAAGCATCCTGTTTTGGAACAAAACTGCCATTCCTTCACTTTTACAGGGTCAAGATCCTGGAACTCCCTTTCTAACAGCCCTGTGGGTGAACCTACACCACGTGGACTGCAGCAGTTCAAGAAGGTGGCTCACCGCCACCTTCTCGAGGGCAATTAGGGACGGGCAACTGCTCACATCTTGTGAACAAATATTTAAAAAAAACTCCTATGTACCTTGATGACATACTTTGTTTATATTGCTCCTGTGAAGCATCTTGGGATGTTTTATTGTGTTAAAAGTCGCTCCACAAATATAAGTTATTTTTTATAAATAACACCCACCTTTCACCAGATGGCATAATGTCTCTGCCTGGCGGCTGTTGTGTATGGAGTGGCTTTTATTCATCGTTCTGAAATGCCTTTTAGTGCAAACTTTGTACATATAAAGTATTTCAGTGATGGATTTTAAACAAGGATACATAGACGGGTGTGTGTTTATTGATATTTTCACATTTTTCAGAAATTTGCTGGGGGTGAAATTGTACTTGGACAGTATTGTAAAACCTGCAATAGCGAATCGGAAGCCTGTTTTAGACACTGGCTAACCTCAATGAAAGAGAAACTCGGGCGGCGTGTAAAACTATCACCTGTTTTAAGCCAATGCCTCAAGACCACTTTTAGCCCTACTGTCTTCCTGCTCCCAACATTGACTGCTTATTCATGTGATGGTTATCGATAAGGCCATTATCCCAATTTTCCTAATAAAAGTCATCCCTGGTCAGCAAATCTGTGTCAAAGCCTGCATGTAAAATGGCTGACAGGGTGCATTACTTAATGGTGCTTTGGCAGCTACATTCGCCAAATTATGACATTTCTCGATTTATCATCAGTCTTGAGGAAAGCACTATCCATGACAGCAACATCGTGGTCTGTGGCTTAATCTAATCTCATGCTTACTAAATACCGTAAATGTTATCAAGGATTGTAATGCATTTGCCTACATACCCACTGCTTCTACTATCAATCTTAGGAAGCAATGATCAGAACAGGAACTTTGTATTAACATCCTTTGCACACCTTGACATTTTGGTCCAATGGCTGGAGTTTAGAAGTGGCCTTCATTTGGAACAATTTAATTCTAACATTTCTATGTCAAATAGTCTTTACTGCAGGTTGGCATTGAAAAAAACAGCCTTGCCTCTGTCTGATCTGTGATTGAATTCCTCGAACTCCCATAAATTCCTTTCATTTGCATAGTTGGTCACATGAAATTTCTTTACCAAGGTTTTTCAAGCATCAAAGAATCTTGGCTTTTCCATTAACAGTCTTTTACTTGCTTCCTGCAGCATTGCACTGAATACAAATGTCTTTCTCTGACGTATTTGTATTCATGGACGTTTCTTAAAATAATCCAACAAGCTATGACAGGTCTGAAATCAATCCTACCTGCCCACTAATGTGAGGACCTTTACTTGCACTGGTGGCACCTAAAGTGAAATACTCTTGGATCTAGGCAGCTGGAACTGCTTCTGTGTCAAAAAAAGAACCTGAACAAATAAGAGGGCTGATCTGGAGTGGGTCAAACTGCTGACAAATACACAAAAAGCTTGTCAAAATGAAATGCAACAACTTTGAGTAGGTAAAAGACTTTTAGTCACCAAAATAGTTGGGTGGTCTTGAGTCCTTGACCAGGCAAATGGAGTGTATTCCATCACACTTCAGACTTGTGCCTTCCAGATAGTGGAAAGACTTTGGGAGGTCATGAGGTCAGTCACTCGTCACAGAATACCCAGCCTCTGACCTGCTCATAGCCACATAGTTATGTGACCGAGGATTTCCCCCCACTGTGGTTGACAGGGCCCTCAACCGTGTCCGACCCATTCCCCGCACCTCTACCCTCACCCCTTCCCCTCCCTCCCAGAACCGTGACAGGGTTCCCCTTGTCCTCACTTTTCATCCCACCAGCCTCCATATCCAAAGGATCATCCTCCGCCATTTTCGCCACCTCCAGCGTGATGCCACTACCAGTCGCATCTTCCCCTCCCTTCCCCTGTCAGCATTCCGAAGGGATCGTTCCCTCCGCGACACCCTGGTCCACTCCTCCATTACCCCCACCACCTCGTCCCCGTCCCAGGGCACCTTCCCTTGCAATCGCAGGAGGTGTAATACCTGCCCATTTACCTCCTCTCTCCTCACTATCCCAGGCCCCAAACACTCCTTTCAGGTGAAGCAGCGATTTACTTGTACTTCTTTCAATGTAGTATACTGTATTCGCTGCTCACAGTGTGGTCTCCTCTACATTGGGGAGACCAAGCGCAGACTGGGTGACCGCTTTGCGGAACATCTCCGCTCAGTCCGCAAGCAGGACCCTGAGCTTCCGGTTGCTTGCCATTTCAACACTCCCCCCTGCTCTCATGCTCACATCTCTGTCCTGGGATTGCTGCAGTGTTCCAGTGAACATCAACGCAAGCTCGAGGAACAGCATCTCATCTACCGATTAGGCACACTACAGCCTGCCGGACTGAACATTGAGTTCAATAATTTCAGAGCATGACAGCCCCCCACTTTACTTTCATTTTTAGTCATTTTTAGTTATTTTTTCTTTTTTTTTTGCATTCCTTTTTACATTTTTTGCATTTATTTCATTTCATCTTAGTTTGTTCAGTTTGCTTACCCACTGTTTTTTTCAGGTTGTTTTTCTTCAGGTTTGCACTTGCTGATCTATATTCAGTATATTCACACCTAATCTGTACTAATGCTTTGTCTTTCAAAACACCATTAACATATTGTTTGCCTTTGCTCCGTGACCTTTTGGTCAGCTATGTGGCCTGGTCCAATCTGCACCTTCTCCTTTGTTATCTCTTGCCCAACCCCCACCTCACTTGTTTATAATCTGTGACTTTTCTAATATTTGTCAGTTCCGAAGAAGGGTCACTGACCCGAAACGTTAACTCTGCTTCTCTTTCCACAGATGCTGCCAGACCTGCTGAGTGAATCCAGCATTTCTTGTTTTTGTTTCAGATTTCCAGCATCCGCAGTATTTTGCTTTTATTTTAGTTATGTGACTGCTCCAGTTAAGTTGCTGATCAATGGTGATTCCCCCAGGATGTTGGTGGTGGAGCAGTCAGTGATGGTAATGCTGTTGAATGTAAAAGGCAAGTGGTTAGACTCTTCCATTGGAGATGGTCATTGCCTGGCACTTGTGTGTCTTAGGGGAACCATGTGGTGTAGGAAGTGCCTCCAGCTACTTCAGCTTGAGCTTGTTTCTGAGCTCAAGGGGCAACTGGAGTCACTAGGGACATCAGGGAGGCTTGAGAGTTTGTTGGATGGTACGTTCCAGGAGATGGCCACCTCAAAGGCAGAGAATGTTCAGGATAGTAGATGGATGGCTGTCTAGAAGAAGCAGGAAGTGCAGGAGCCTTCGGGGTGTGTGCTATTCTCAAAAAAAAAGTACTCAGCATTGGAGACTGCTAGGATTGACGCCACCTTGAATGAGTGCAATCCAGATCATGGCACCAATGGACGAGGGACTGCACATGGGGGAACAGCAAAGCATAGAAATGCAGTACTCGTATGAGATTCCATAGTTAGGGGGAAAGACAGGTGTTTCTGTAACCATCATCGTGAGTGCCACATGGTGTTTGCCTCCCTGGTGCCAGGTTAAAGGATATCACAGTGGGTGCAAAATATTCTGCAGGGGTAAGGGAGTGAGCCAGAAGTTGTGGTATATGTCAGTAGCAACAACATAGGCAGTTATTGAGGTCCTACAGTCAGACTTTAGGAGTGAGGGAGGAAGTTTAAAAAGTAGGACCTCAACAGTAGTAATCTCTGGAATACTCCCAGTGCCACATGCCAGTAAAAGTAGAGGTAGGAAGACAGGGAGGATGGATGTGTGGCTTGAGGCATGGTGTAAGAGGAAGGGCTTCAGATTCTTCGGGCATTTGGACCAGTTCTGGGGCAGGAGCCACCTATTCAAAAGGAACGGGTTGCACCTCAACAGGAATGGGGGCCAGTGTACTTGTGGGGAGGTTCACTAGGGTGGTTGGGGAGGGTTTAAACTAAATTGGCAGAGGAACATAGGAACAGGAGTGGGTCATTTGGCCCCTCGAGGCTGCTCCACCATTCAACTAGATCAGCACTGATTTACCACAACGTCATTTCCTGTGCTATTCCCATATCCTTTGATATTTTTAATATCTCGAAATCTGTTGATGTCTGTCTTCAACATACTCGATGACTGAGACTCCACAGACCCCTGGGGTAGAGAATTCCAAAGATTCACCACCTACTCATCTCAGTCCTAAATGGCCTACCTCTTATTCTAAGACTCTGTTCCCCCAGTTCTAGACCCTCCATCCAGGGGAAACATCTTTTCTGCATCTACCTTTTTATTCGTTCGGGGGATGTGGGCATCGTTGGCTATGCCAGTATTTATTGTCCATCCCTAATTGCCTTTGAGAAGATGGTGGTGAGCTGCCTTCTTAAACCACTGCAGTCCTTAGGGTGTTACACCAACAGTGCTATTACGAAGGGAATTACAGGATTTTGACCCAGCGACAGTGAAGGAACGTCAGTATAGTTCCAAGTCAAGGTGGTGTGTGGTTTGGAGGGGAACTTGCAGGTGGTGATCCCATACATCTGCTGCCCTTGTCTTTCTAGGTTGCAGAGGTCACGGGTTTGAAAGATGCTGTCGAAGGAGCCTTGGTGAGTTGCTGCAGCGCATCTTGTAGATGGTACACACTGCTGCCACTGTGCGTTAATGCTGGAGGGAGTGAGTGTTGAAGGTGGTGAATGGGGTGCCAATCAAGCGGGCTGTTTTGTCCTGAATGGTGTCGAGCTTCTTGAGTGTTGGAGCTGCACCCATCCAGGCAAGTGGAGAGTATTCTGTCACACTCCTGACTTGTGCCTTGTAGATGGACAGGCACTGGGGAATCAGGAAGTGAGTTACTCACCGCAGATTTCTGCTCTTGTAGCCATAGCATTTATGTGGCTGGTCCAGTTCAGTTTCTGGTCAATGGTGACCCCCAGGATGTTGATAGTGGGGAATTCAGCGATGGTAATGTCATTGAACGTCAAGGGGAGATGGTTAGATTCTCTCTTGTTTGAGATGGTCATTGACTGGCAGTTGTGTGGTCCGAATGGTACTCTCCACTTATCGGCCCAAGCCTGGATGATGATCAGGTCTTGCTGCATATGGACATGTGTTGCTTTAGTATCTGAGGAGTCACGAATGCTGCTGAACGTTGTGCAATCATCAGCGAACATACCCACTTCTGATCTTATGGAGGGAATGTCCTTGATGAAGAATCTGAAAATGGTTGGGCCTAGGACACTACCCTGAGGAACTGCTGCAATAATGTCCTGGGACTAAGATGATTGACCTCTAACAACCACAACCATCTTTCTTTGTGCTAAGTATGACTTCAACCATTGAAGAGTTTTCCCCCTGATTCCCATTGACTCCAGTTTTGCAAGGGCTCCTTGATGCCATCCTCTGTCAAATGCCTTGATGTCAAGGGTAGTCACTCTCACCTCGCCTCTGGAGTTCAGCTCTTTTGTCCATGTTTGAACCAAGGTCAGGAGCTGAATGGCCCTGACAGAGCCCCAGCTGAGTGTCAGTGAGCAGGTTATTGCTGAGCAAGTGCCGCTTGATAGCACTTTCGACGACCCCTTCCATCACTCTACTGATCATCGGGGGTAGATGAATAGCACGGTAATTGGCCGGGTTGGATTTGTCCTGCTTTTTGTGCACAGGACATACCTGAGCAATTTTCCACATTTTCAGGTAGATGCTAGTGTTGTAGCTGTACTGGAACAGCTTGGCTAGGGGCGGGGCAAGTTCTGGAGCATAAGTCTTCAGTACTATTACCGGAATGTTGTCAGGGCCCATAGCCTTTGCAGTATCCAGTGCCTTCAGCCAGTTCTTGATAATATCAGGTGGAGTGAATCAGATTGGCTGAAGACTGGCATCTGTGATACTGGGGACTTCAGGAGGAGGCCGAGATAGATCATCCACTTGGCGCTTCTGGCTGAAAATGGATGCAAATGCTTCAGCCTTGTCTTTTGCACTGATGTGCTGTGCTTCCCCCATCGTTGAGGATGGTGATATTTGTGGAGTCTCCTCCTCCTGCAGTTGTTTAATTGTTCGCCACCATTCATGACTGACTGACTGTGGCAGGACTGCAGAGCTTAGATCTGATCCGTTGGTTGTGGGATCGCTTAACCCTGTCTAGTGCATGCTGCTTTCGCTGTTTGGTATGCAAATAGTCCTGTGTTGTAGCTTCACCAGGCTGACACCTCATTTTTAGGTATGCCTGGTGCTGCTCCTGACATGGCATCCTGCACGCTTCATTGAACCAGGGTTGGTCCCCAGGCTTGATGGTAATGGTAGAGCGGGGGATATGCCGGGCCATGAGGTTACAGATTGTGGTTGAATACAATTCTGCAGCTGCTAATGGCCCGCAGCGCCTCATGGATGCCCAGTTTTGAGTTGCTAGGTCTGTTTGAAATCTTTCCCATTTAGCACATTGGTAGTACCACACAACACGATGGTGGGTACCCTCAGTGTGAAGATGGCACTTCGTCCCCGCAAGGACTGTGCGGTGGTCACTCCAACCAATACTGTCATGAACAGATGCATCTGCAACAGGTAGATTGGTGAGGATGAGGCAGAGCAGTGGCAGATGGAATTTAATCCTGTGAAGTGTGAGGTGATACATTTTGGGAGGACTAACCCGGCAAAGGAATGTACAATGGGTGGTAGGATCCTAGGAAGTACAGAGGGTCAGAGAGACCTTGTACTTGTCCATAAATCACCAAAGGCAGCAGCACAGGTAGATAAGGTGGTTAGCAAGGCATATGGGATACTTTCCTTTATTAGCCAAGGCGTAGAATATAAGAGCAAGGAGGTTATGATGGAGCTGTATAAAACACTAGTTAGGCCACAGCTGGAGTACTGTGTACAGTTCTGGTCACCACACAATAGGAAGGATGTGATTGCACTGGAGAGGGTGCAGAGGCAATTCACCAAGATGTTGCCTGAGCTGGAGCATTTCATCTATAAAGAGAGACTGGATAGGCTAGAGTTGTTTTCCTTAGAGCAGAGAAGGCTGAGAGTGGGGGGGGACCTGATTGAGGTATATTATGCGGGGCATTGATAGAGTAGATAGGAAGCAACTTTTTCCCTTAGCGGAGGTGTCAATAACCAGGGGACATAGATTTAAGATAAGGGGCAGGAGGTTTCGAGGGAATTTGAGGAAAAATATTTTCACCCAGAGGGTGGCAGAGGCAGGTACCCTCACAACAGTTAAGAAATATTTAGATGAGCACTTGAAACACCGTAGCATACAAGGCTATGGGCCAAGTGCTAGAAAATGTGATTAGAATAGATAGGTGCTTGATGGCCGGCATGGACATGATGGGCCAAAGGGCTTTTTTCTGTGCTGTATAACTCTGACTCTAAGTAGGTTTTTCCCTCTTGGTTTCCCTCACCACCTGCCGCAGACCCAGTCTAACAGCTATTTCCTTTCGGACTCTGCCAGCTCGGTCAGTAGTGGTGCTACTGAGCCACTCTTGGTGATGGACATTGAAGTCCCCCACCCAGAGTACATTTTGTGGTACCCTTTTGAGCCCTGTAAGAATTTTGTATGCATGAATGAGATCACGTCTCATTCTTCTAAACTCTGGAGAATATAAGCCCAGTATAGAGGGGTGGGCACCAGCAAATAGAAGTAGAAAAGAGGAATAAGGTGCATAAGGGAGCGAGAGTGTTGGCTAGTGCTAGAAAAGGAAATAGTACCATATTACATAGGAGCAAACTAAGGACTACGAGAAATACAAAGACAGATTTAAAATGCATGTATGTAAATGCACAAAGTAGTGAATAAGGTTGGTGAGCTACTAGCACAAATAGCTGTGTGGGAATATGATGTCGTGGCAATAATGGAAACGTGGCTTAAAAATGGTGAGGACTGGGCACTTGAATATTCCAGGACGCAAAGTGTTCAGGAAATATAGGGAAGGAAAAAGGGAGGTGGGCTGGCAGTACTGATGTGGAATGTGCCTCCTGTGGTATGTGGGAAGTCGTGGACGCACCATGTGTCCTTGACAAACACATCTGTAGGCAGTGTCACCAACTGCAGGAGCTTGAACTCCGGGTTTCGGAATTCGAGCAGCGGCTGGAATCACTGTGGTGCATCCGTGAGGCAGAGAACTATGTGGATAGCACGTTTCAGGAGGAAGTCACCCCAGAGGTTAAGAGAGCACAGGCCGAGGGGGACTGGGTGGCTGCCAGACAGACGAGGACAAGGCAAGTAGTGCAGGAGTCTTCGGAGGGCATCCCACTTTCTAACCGGTATTCAGTTTTGAGTACCAATGGGAGAGGGTTCCTCTGGAGAGTGCAGCGAGAGTCATGACCAGAGCACCATGGGTGGCTCAGCTGTGCAGGGAGGGAGGAGAAAAGACAGGAGAGCAATAGTGGTGGGGGATTCTATAGTTAGGCGAACAGACAGGCATTTCTGTGGTTGCAGACGTGATTCTAGGATGGTATGTTGCCTCCCTGGTGCAAGGGTCATGGATATCACCGAGCGACTACATAGCATTCTGGAGGACGAGGGTGCACAGCCAGAGGTTATGGTCCACATTAGTATCAATGATCTAGGAGGAAAAAGGGATGAGGTCGTGCAGGCTGAGTTTAGTGAGTTGGAAAAGAGATTAGCAAGCAGGACTTCAAAGGTAGTAATCTCCAGATTACTTCCAAGGCCACGTGCTAGTGAGTATAGAAATAGGAGAATACACCAGATGAATGCATGGCAGGAGGGAGGGCTTCAGATTTCTGGGACATTGGGACCGGTTTTGGGGAAGGTGGGACCTGTACAAGCCTACACTTGAACAGGACCGGGATGAATATCCTTGCAGGAAGGCTTGCTAGTGCTGTTGGGGATGGTTTAAACTAGTTTGGCAGTGCGATGGGAACCTGAGGGGAGTTTCAGATAGGGCAAATTCAGGGCAGGGAACGGGAGGCAGAAAATTAGCAAGTGACTCTGAAAGACAGAAGAAGCAAAGGTTAATAAGTGCTCAGCACAGGAATTTGGCAGCGTTAAAAGGTATTTTATTTAAATGCAAGTAGTATAGCAAATAAAGCTGATGAGCTAAGGGCACAGATAGACACATGGCAGCATGATATCATTGCTTGGCTTAAAGAAGGGCAAAAATGGCAGCTCAACATCCCTGGGTATAGAGTTTTCAGGTGGGATAGAGAGGGGGATAAAAAAGGAGGGGGTGTAGCATTATTGGTTAAGGAATCAATAACAGCAGTAAGGAGGGATGATATGCTAAATGAATCATCAAATGAGGCCATATGGGTTGAGCTCAGAAATAAAAAAGGGACAGCCACACTACTTGAAGTGTACTATAGACCCCGAAAGGGAGGTAGAAGAACAAATATGTAGGCAAATTTCTGACTGCAAAACCTATAGGGCAATAATAGTTAGGGATTTCAACTACCCTAATATCAACTGGGATACAAACAGTGTGAAGGGCACAGAGGGCACAAAATTCTTGAACTGCATTCAGGAGAAATTTTTTAGTCAGCACATAACAAGCCCACGCAAGGGGGCGCAATTCTAGATTTAGTCTTCAGTAATGAAGCTGGGCAAGTGGATGAAGTAGCAGTGGGTGACCATTTTGGAGATAGTGACCATAATACAGTTAGTTTTAGCATAATCATGGAAAATGACAAAGATAAAACTGGGGAAAAAGCTCTAAATTGGGGGAAGACAAATTTTACGAAGCTGACAGGTGATCTGGCGAAAGTAGACTGGATACAGCTACTTGAAGGAAAATCAGTGGCAAACCAATTGGGAGGCATTCAAAAGCGATTTTCTACAGGCACAGTATAGACATGTCCCCACAACGATAGAGGGTGGTACGGCCATATCTAGAGTTCCCTGGTTATCTAGAAGTATACAGGGTATAAAGCAGAAAAAGAAAGCTTATGACGATCACAAAAAACTTAATACTTTAGAAAGCCTAGAGGAATACAGAAAGTGCAGGGGTTAAGTTTTTTAAAAAAAAAGGAAATTAGGAAAGCAAAGAGAGGACCATAGAACCATAAAACCATAGAAAAATTACGGCACAGAAGGAAGCCGTTCAGCTCGTCGTGTCCGTGCCGGCCGAAAAAACTAGCCGCCCAATCTAATCCCACTTTCCAGCACCTGTCCATAGCCTTGCCGGTTACAGCACCTCAGGTGCAGGTACAGGTACCTTTTAAAAGAATTGAAGGTTTCTGCCTCCACCACTGTTCCTGGCAGTGAATTCCAGACACCCACCACCCTCTGGGTGAAAAAGTTTTTCCTCATGTCCCCTCTAATCCTTCTACCAATCACCTTAAATCTGTGCCCCTGGTAATTGACCTTTCTGCTAGGGGAAACAGGTCCTTCCTGTCTATCTAGGCCCCTCATAATTTTGTACTCCTCTATTAAGTCACCCATCAGCCTCCTCTTCTAAGGAAAACAACCCTAGCCTATCCAATCTTTCCTCATAGCTGCAACATTCGAGCCCTGGCAACATTCTTGTAAATCTCCCCTGTACTCTGTCCAGAGCAATTATGTCCTTTCTGTAACGTGGTGACCAGAACTGTACGTAATACTCCAACTGTGGCCTAACCAATGCTTTATACTGTTCCAGCATTACGTCCCTGCTTTTGAATTCTATACCTCAGCCAATAAAGGAAAGCATTCCATATGCCTTCTTCACCACTCTGTCTACCTGTCCTGCCACCTTCAGGGACCTGTGGACATGCACTCCAAGGTCTCTCACTTCTTCTACCCCTCTCAATATCCTCCCGTTTATTGTGTATTCCCTCGCTTTATTTGTCCTTCCCAAACGCATTACCTCACGGTGCACTGGAAAGGCTGGATATGCTCGGAGTGGATAAGTTGCATGATCTGGATGGCTTGCATTCCAGGTTGCTAAGGGAAGTGGGGATGGAGAAGGTGGAAGGGCTTGCCATAATCTTCTAAACTTCCCTAGGTATGGGGGAGGTGTCAGAGGTTTGGAAAGTGTATAAGGACATTGCCAGTCTAGCTACTGGGAATCAGTTTAACATCAGTGGTGGGTAAGGTTTTAGAAACAATCAAGGAAAGAATTAAAAGGCACTTGGAGAGATTTGAGTATATAAGGAGAACCAGCATGGATTTGTAAATTGCAGATTGTTTGAATATTTTAAACAGAGAAGGTTGATGAGGGGAATGCAGTGGATGATGTCTATAGGGATTTTAGGAAGGCCTATGAAAAACTACCACATTAAGGGCTGATTATCAAAATTGAGGCTCATGGAATAGGAGGGTCAGTGTCAGCATGGATAAAAAGTTGGTTTCACTACAGAAAACAGAGAGTTGTGGTAAATGATTGTTTTTCTGGCTGGAGGATGGTAGACAGCAGTGTTCCTCAAGGGTCAGTGCTCAGACTGATATGACTTGAATATTAGAATGCAGAGTAAAATTTCAAAATTTGTCAATGATACCAAACAGTAAGGATGCTGCCAACAGACTGCAATGGGACATAGATAGGCTAGCAGAATGGGCAAGTGTCAGATGGAATTTAATACAGAGAAGTGTGAGGTGATATGTTTTGGCAGAAGGAATAGCAAGAGGCAATATAGAGTTAGTGTCTCAGTTTTAAAGAGTATACAGGAACAGAGGGACCTGGGGTTTCATGTACTTAGATCTTTGAAAATGGAAGAACATATTGAGAGAGTAGTTAGCAAAGCATATGGGTTCATCAGCTTCAGATATAGAGGCAATGAATATAAAAGCAGGAAGGTTACGCTGACTCTTTATAAAATGTGTTTAGGCCACATTTTGTATTGTGTCCAGTTCTGATCACCACACTTTCGGAAGGAAGTGAGGGTCCTTGAGAGGATGCAGAGGAGATTTACCAGAATGGTTCCAGGGATGGGGGATTTTAGCTACAAGGTTAGGTTAGAGAAGCTAGGGTTGTTCTTGGAGCAAAGGCAGTTGAGGGGAGATTTAATAGAGCTGTACTAGATTGAGAGGTTTAGATAAGATAGACAAAGAAAAGATGTTCCTATTAGCTGATGGTACAAGGACTACGGGACACAGATTTAAGGTATTGGGCAAAAGATACAGGGGGGATTTGAGGAAGATCTTTACCACTTTCTGCGTAAAAATGACCTGGAACTCACTGCTAACGAGGGTGGTGGAAGCAGAGACAATCAATGATTTCAAAAGGAAATTGGATGGGTACTTGAGGGAAATAAACTTGCAAGGCTATGGGGATAGAGTGAGGGAATGGGACTGATTTAGATTGCTCTACAGAGATCTGGCATGGAATTGATGGGCTGAATGGTTCCCTTCTGTGCCTTTTTGACTGACTCTACGAATGTTACTTGCCACGTATCAGTCCAAGTCTGAATGTTGTCCAGGTTGTGCCGCATGCAGGCACGGATTGCTTCATTATCTGAACACTGTGCAGTCATCAGTGTACATCCATGCTTCTGACCTTATAATGGGAAGGTCATTGATAAAACAGCTGACAGTGACTGGACCTGGGATACTGCCCTGCGAAACACCTGCAGTGATGTCCTGGGGCTGAGATGATTGGTCTCCAGCAACCATCTTCCCTTGTACCAGTGGCAAGTTTTCCACTGATTCCCATTGACTTCAGTTTTGCGAGGGCTTCTTGATGCCACACTTGTCAAATGTTATTGTGACGTTAACAGCAGTCAGTCACACTTGCCTCCGGAATTCAGCTCTTTTATCCATGTTTGGACCAAGGCTGTAAAGAGTCCTGGTGAGTGATCCTGGCAGATCCCAAACTGAGCATAAATGAGCAGGTTATTAGGGAGTAAGTGCTGCTTGAGAGCACTGCTGATGACACCTTCCATCATTTTGATGATTCAGAGTAGACTGATGGAGTGGTAATTGACTGGATTGGATTTGTTCTTTTTGTGAGCAGGATGTAGCTGAAATTTTCCACTTTGTTGGGTGGATGCCAGTGTTGTAGCTGTACTGGATGAGCATGGCTAGAGGCTTGTTCTGGAGGACAAGTCTTCACTACAGCTGGGATGTTGTCGCAGCCCGTAGCCTTTGCTGTATCCAGTGCACTCAGCTGTGTCTTGATAACACATGTCGAATTGCCTGACTGGTTTCTGTGATGTTGGGGACCTCGGGAGGAGGCCAAAATGGAGCATCTTCTCGGTACTTCTGGCTGAAGGTGGTTGAAAACACTTCAGCCTTGGCTTTTGCACTCGTGCTTGGTTCCACCATCATTGAGGATGGTGATGTTTATGGAGTCGCTGCCTCCTCGCATAGTTGTTCAGTTGTCCTCCACCATTCATGACTGGATGTGGCAGTAATACAGAGCTTTGATCTGATCCATTGGTTGTGGATCACTTAACTCTGTCTATAGCATGTTGCTTCTCCTGTTCAGCATACATGTCCTGTACTGTAGCTTCATCAAGTTGACACTTCATTTTTATGTACATCTGGTACTGTTCTACGCTCCTCGTAGAACCAGGCATGGTTCCCTGGCTCGTGGGGTTACGTATTATGAAATACAATTCTGCTGCTGATGGATCACAGCACTTTATGAATGCCCAGTTTTGAGCTGCTAGATCTGTTCTGAAGCTATCCCATTTAGCATGGTAGATGGATTTCATCTCCAAAAGGACTGTGCAGTGATCATTGCTATCAATATTCTCGTGGACAGAAGGGTCTGTGACAGGACAAGGTCAAGTATGTTTTCTCTAGTCTCCAGATATTAGTGAGGAGGATTTTGCAGAGCCGACTGTGCTGGATTTTTCTTTATCATGTCCAAATCAAGTGCCTAGGTCAATGCTGGGTGGTCTGTCTGGTTTTATTACTCTTCTAGTTCGTTGTAGCAATTTGATACAACTCAGTGGCTTGCTAGGCTATTTCAGAGGGCATTTAAGAGTCAGCCATATTGTCGTGGGTCTGGAATCACATAGAGGCCAGACGAGGAAAGGACAGCAGATTTCCTTCCCCAAAGGACATTAGAGAACAAGAGGGGTTTTTACGACAATCCAGAAGTTTCATGGTCACCATTACTGATATTAGCTTTTTATTCCAGATTTATTTAATTACATTTAAATTACCCAGCTACTGCAGATTACTAGTCCAGTAGCTTAACCACTATGATACTGTACCCTCAATCTGAAAAGCAATACACTAAAAAGTCTGTCACCAGTTTGCAGCCTGATTTGTCCCCATCATTGACTACTCCATGCAGGTGCAATACACACAAAATGCATGAAATTTAATACATAGGTGACTGGTTAATGGAAGAAATTTTACATTGCCTTTAATTTAAGATTGCATAGATCATTTTATAAAGTTGACTAATAAAGGTTGCATTATTTGTGAAAAATTGCAGCTTATAAAAAATCAGAAGAAAAATACTTCCACTCGGTGAATGTCTGTTAGCAAGATCCCAAGCACTTAAAAACAAATTAAACTTTTCACTAATCTTATTTGTCCAATTTGATGATTTTTTTAACATTCTAATTTATTTTACTGTTGCTGTAAATTACAGAGTAGGGAAGCTGAAACGAGAAATCTTCCTTCAGTATCAAGCAGTACCTTGAAGAGTTCTGAATCTGTAGCCCAAGCAAGAAAAGACAAACATATCATTCGACGAGAAACCCGGAAGGTCGCATCTATGCAGGGTACTAAAGTCCTCTACCTTAAAGCCATATCAGAAGCTATTGGTAGGGACTTAGAAAAAAAACAGCTGCAAGATCCTACCAGAAATACTGACTACACCAAAGAGGCACGGCCTGGATTAGTACTAGCAGAACCTCTAACAAAAGATTGTGGGCAGACTCAAGAAGGGGTTTGGCATGAAACAAGTCATGCAGATGGTTCTTCTCAGCACAGCAGTCAACACCACGAGACTGATGCTGAAAATAATTTCATGAAACCAAAGTGGAACAGCAGATTGAAGGGCTATAAAGGAAATCTTGTCAAAAGACCAAACCCAGAGCTGGTATTTGTAGATGTAGCTGTGGATAATGAGACAAGTGTGAAAGGAAGGAACAAGAATCTCCTTCCAAAAAATGAGAGTGATCACTGCAATGTATTCACAGTAAGATTACATTTTTAATTTTTATCTTTTTTGTCAATGTTGTACTATAAATGACATGATAAATTAAGACGAGAACAAGTTCTGTTTTCTATTGTTGAAGTCCATTCTTTTTCAGAGGCCATTTGAAAAATTTTTAATTCTTGCTGCCAATTCTGTATCTAAGGTTTAAAGTCCAAATAGTAAGGAAAAGCTTCAGATTGGAATTGGGCAGAATTTAGAAAGATGAAGACTGAGTTAGCTGGTGCGAAATGGAAAAATATGGGCACACAGGACTGTCGGGTCAAGAATGGGTTTTTTTTTTTAAAGAGGGGATTGCAAAGTTGCAAAATAAATATATACTTTTTTTTTGTTTCAAGAAAGAAAGACAACTTCAAGTTTCAGAATGCCGTGGCTAAATAGCGCAGTTTGAAAAAGAGTAATATTGAAGACCGTGTGTCGAGTACCAGAAAATAAAGAAGTTAAGTGTTAAATGTAAGGTGGGACCCAAGAGGAGTGGTGTGAGTTATTAGAGGATAAGTATAAATTGACAGGGATACTTAAATACAAGAGCAAAATACTGTGGATGTTGGAACTGCTCAGCAGGTCTAGTAGAATTTGTGGAGTGAGAAACAAGAGTTACAGGTCATATCTCCAACTTTTTCCAGTTACAATGAAAGTATCAAGACTCCTAACCCCTCGAAATGTAACAAAAAATTGAAGTACTTTCATAACAGCTCCACCCTTGGAGGAATGAAATGCCATTTTTAAATTCTAAGTGTCACTGTACACCAGCACATCATCAAGGTGAACCACACAGTTAGGAACACTGGCTACTACTTGGTTCATTAGTCTCTGAAAAGTTGCTGGGGCACATTTTAGCCCGAATGGCATTATTCAGCATTGGAAAAGACCATCTGGTGTGACAAAGGCCATTTTTCTTTAATAATAAATAAAAACAAGAAATGCTGGAACCACTCAGCAGGTCTGGCAGCATCTGTGGAAAGAGAAGCAGAGTTAACGTTTCGGGTCAGTGACCCTTCATCGGAACATTTTTCTTTAGCTCGGGGTGTTAAAGGAACCTACCAGTATCCCTTTAACAAATCCATTTTTGTAAGAAACGTGGCAGTGCCCACTCTGTCAATACTGTCTTCCAAGTGAGGAATTGGGTAGGAGTCTGCCTTTGTTACTGCATTAACCTTTCTGTAGTCTGTGTAGAGTCTAGTTGAACCATCAGGTTTAGGCACTAACTCGACAGGGGAACTCCAGCTGCTTTGACTGGGTTCAATTAGGTGGTTTTCCAGCATGTATTGTATTGCTGCTGTTACCTGGGCGTGTTCCTGTGGGCTTTAGCAATAAGGAATTAAAAACAAAAAGTGCTGAAATACTCAGCAGGTCTGGTAGCATCTGTGGAGGGAGAAGCAAAGTTAACGTTTCAGGTCTGAGACCTTTCATCAGAACTAGCCAGTTCTGATGAAAGGTCTCAGACCTGAAACATTAACTTTTTGCCTCTCTCTCCACAGATGCTGCCAGACCTGCTGAGTATTTCCAGCACTTTTTGTTTTTATCTCAGATTTCCAGTATCTTCAGTGTTTTGCCTTTATTTAAACGATATGGATGCTGTTTTATAGGAAAGGATTCCCCTACATCCATATCATGTGTGGCTAGGGTTGTACATCCTGGCTTGTCCCTACAGGAGTGGCGCAGTGGTTAGCACCGCAGCCTCACAGCTCCAGCGACCCGGGTTCAATTCTGGGTACTGCCTGTGTGGAGTTTGTAAGTTCTTCCTGTGTCTGCGTGGGTTTTCTCCGGGTGCTCCGGTTTCCTCCCACAGCTAAAAGACTTGCAGGTTGGTAGGTAAATTGGCCATTATAAATTGCCCCTAGTATAGGTAGGTGGTAGGGAAATATAGGGACAGGTGGGGATGTGGTAGGAATATGGGATTAGTGTAGGATTAGGATGAAATGGGTGGTTGATGGTCGGCACAGACTCAGTGGGCCGAAGGGCCTGTTTCAGTGCTGTATCTCTAAATAAATAAAAAAAAAAATGCCATGAGTAGCCTTGTTAGGTCTTCTCGTTCTGCGTCTAAGTATGAAAGCATGGTGTCCATTCTCCCAAACAATTCCGTATTAGCTAACCGGATCATAGGAGGTTCAATTTGAGAATTGTCTACATCTCCTTCTGCCTCATCCTCAGTATCCCTTTCATCCTTCACTGTCCCGACTACCTGACATACCTGTGCTTGCTTATCCTCCTTCTGGTGATGATATTGTTTCAACATATTGATATGACAGTCGATTCCTTTTCCAGTGATCTGGGGTGTCAATCAAATAATTTACTTCGCCAATTCTTTTGTCCATTTTATATGGACCGCTAAACCATGCTTTCACCCTGTAAAGGCAATCACACTAACACCTCATCCCCTGGTTGAAATGTTCAGGTCTTGGCATGCTTGTCTGCCCATTTCTTCACAGAAGCTTTGAGCCATGGGTAGATAATCTAGCACAGACAATTTGTCCCCTGTTTGAAAAAACTTTCTTTAATTAGTTTTAGAGGACCTCTTATCTCATGGCAATAAACTAATTCAAAAGGACTAAAACCTGTAGACTCATTGGGTGAATCCCTAGTGGCAAACAAAAGAAATTCTAGCCCTTTATCCCAATGATGGGGATATTCATGACACTATGCCCTGATCATTGTTTTGAGGGTCTGATGGTACCTTTCTAAAGCCCCTTGTGTCTGTGTGTGGTTTGCTAAAGACTTTAACTGTTATACACAAATTACCCATAACTTCCTGAAAAATTTTAGCAATGAAATTGAACCTTGATCTGACTAAATCTCAACCGGTAATCCATGTCTAGTGAAGAACTGGGTTAACTTTTCTGCCACTACCTTAGCAGAAATTGTTCTCCAGGGACTGGCCTCTGGGAACCAAGTAGCCATAATCCATGATGGTGAGTATATATTGGTGTCCTGCTTTTGTTTTCAGTAAAGGTCCTACACAGTCTACCAACACCCTACTAAATGGTTCCCCAAAATCTGGTATGGGTATTAGAGGTGCCGGTTTTATGGCAGGTTGTGGTTTTCCCACAATCTGGCAAGTATGGCATGTTTTACAAAACTGCACCACGTCCTTGGAAAGACCTGGCCAGTAAAAATGTCGACCTATAGGTGATTGGGTCTTCCAGAGAAGACTTATTAAACATTTCTTTTGGGTTATCCAAATCCCCAAAGAAAGTTTCAGATATTCGGCTATCTGTCTGTGGTGCCAGTTTTACCTTCGACAATGGAACTTGTTTGGCCATTGCTTGGGTCACTACAAGTGAAGGAAAAATTCCTGGAACGTTTTCCTGAAACTGTTCTGTCTCTTTAACTTAATTTAGTCTTTTTGTAACTACTGGAGAAGCTACTATGTTTGGCCAAATCATTCCCCAGGACTAGGTCAACTCTGTCTACTGGCAAACAATGGACAACTTCTACAGTTACCGTTCCAGACATTAGGTCGCACTCTAGGCGCCCCCGATACAAAGCTACGGGTATATATACCCCGCTGATATCATTCACTAAAACTTTAGTATTCAATGCACTCTCTGGTAGAAAAGTCAAGCCTTTCCCCAGCAAAAAACATTTGGGTGGCTCCTGTATTCCTAAGTATAACTATAGGTTTACCTGCCTCACTTGAGGGATAAAGAGTTACTTTTCCTTTTGACAAAAATTCCCTATAGCTCTTGGGTATCTTATTCACATCCCCCACACTCTCAGTGGTTTTTGTATTTGGCCTTGCACTGCAGTCAGAGCTACAGCCTGATCTGTCGTACTCTCGGTCAGGGCCCCTTTCTCTGCATTGGCTTTGTGTACCCCAGTAAATCCCATAGGTTTACTCCGCAATTTCCACCATTCTGCACGAAGGTGTCCCACCTTGTGACAATGGTAACACTTAGGCTTGCGGACCTCGCTTCACCCTCAGCATCATCATTTCTGGCCTGAGGAGGAGATCCCACGGCGTTCCCAGCTGTTCCTTCCTGTCCCTGGCTACTTGCCTTCCTTTCACCCTCCCACCTTCTATCTTTCTTGGGTTTGTGGTGGTGATGGACAAAGGGTTTGAGCTTGTAAACAAGCTCGTAATCATCAGCGATTTCCGCTGCCTGTCTGGCTGTTGAAACTTTCTGGTTCTTTGCATGGGTTCTTACGAATAGATGGAGTGAATTTTTAAATTCATCCAGTAGAATTAGTTCCCTGAAGCCACGTATGAGACCCTTTACCTTTAGTGCCTGTATTCAACAATCAAAATTAATTTGCTTTAGCCTCTCAAATTTCAGGCAAGTCTTCCCAGACTGTCTCTGGAGGTTCCGGAATTTCTGTCTATAAGCTTCAGGGACCAACTCATAAACAGCGAGAATAGCCTTTTTTGCCATCTCAATCTGCAGAAGCCTCTTCAGAAAGTATGGCATAAATTTCATGAGCTCTGCCCATCAACCTGCTTTGCATAAGAACTGTCCAGCTTTCCTTTGGCCACTTCATCTGTCATAAGAAATAAAAAATGCCTCTGACCCTTCACTCAAATGTCAGGAGAGCTTGTACAAATTTAAATAGCTCTGCACTGGATCCTTGGCTAGAGTCAGATCTTTCCTGACCAGAACTTTCACTGCAGTCAAGACTACCCCTTTGTCTTAGTTCCATCTTTTTCAATTCAAATTCCCTTCCTTCCCTTTCTCTTTCTCTTTGAAATTGTAGTTCAAGTTTTTTCATCTCTTGTTCCCGTTCAAGCTCGAACTGCTTCATCTATAACTAAATTTAAGCTAATTCAACTGCACTACCATCTGGTTTGCTTTTCTCTTCCCATTTCAAATGGTGTGCTATCACTGCAATGATGTCTGCTTTCTCAGCCCCGGTTTTAACTCTTAACGTCAACATTTCTGCCAAATCTGTTAGTCTAACCTTGGTTAAATTTCTCAATTCACTCAGGGATACATCCTCCTTCCATAGCAAGGTCCTAGCAACTGACAAAGACATTTGGTAGTGTAAACTTTATTCTGATGCACAAGAAACCTGGTTTTTTACACTTCCACTTTTCGGTTATTAATACCCCACTTATAATTGCACGTCATCAGTGTCGGGTTATCCTGCACATAGCCCCCAATTATATGTTGCGACCGAGGTGGGAGGAGGGCTGTCGTTTCTCGTTCCACATCTCCACAGGTCACCACATATATTTAAATGTTTATCCAGATACTGATGCAGTCAATCATATACTCTTTTTTTTAATCCCCGAATAAAATATACCAGTCGGGTTTCTTTAATAAACAAAATTATCAGTTTATTATAAAACACGACTTAACCAGTAATGAAGAAAAGCATTAAAACACAGATTGAAATATGAAAAGTTCCCTTTTTACCGTAGCCCCTCACTCACTCACTCACTCTCTCACACACACGCGCACACACACCGGTTAATAGAGACATTTTCTCTTTTTTTTTAAAAAAGAAAAAAAATAATACTTTGTCCAAATACTTGTGAAGTCATGAAGAAAAAAAGAGAAGATATGGAAAGATGTCATATCCTTTTTTTCTGGCGTCTGGGGATACGGTGACTGGTCACTGTGATCCTTTTCTGGAGCAATTTGTTCAGGCGGCATCAAGAATTTATCCAGCACGTATTTCCAGTGTCTCGGGAGAAATGCGGCAACAGAGGTTTCAGGCAAGCCTTTCAGGAGGAATGCAGCATCAATTTCTCTATTTCTTACTTTTGCTTCTAAGAGCTTCTCAAAGAAATAGAAAAACTGGCAGGCTTTTCAAAGAGCTGGAAAAGGCTGAGTAGGGGTTTTCCTTGGCAGGTTGATTTTTTTAAAACTCCTTTCAAACCACTGTCTGTAACCCAACTGACTGTCCAAAGTGAAACCAAAACAATATCTCCTCACCTCTATAAATCTTGACCTGTCACTTCTCTGTAAACCTCTTTCCCAGGTCAAAAAGTCCCCGCTATCTGAAGATAGGTGACTTCCAGTAAGGGTTGTTTATAAACCAAGACCAAAAGACCTATTTAAAAAAAAACACAAAGTCCAGCATCAGTGGAATCCTTTTATCAGTTTTAAAACAGAAGTCCTCAAAATTTAACACAAAATGAAATCACTTTTTTAATAGTGTCCTTTCCAAAGGGGGTTCTGCATTGTGGTGCTGGTGGCGGGGCCTGGAGATCTGAGCCTGCTATGTGCCCATGCTTTTCAATGTTGGACATATGTGGACGGGGAAAAGCTGTATATGCATCTTCATGGCTGCAAATGGGACTTTGCCGTTAAGGGTCAAAATGGTGTAATAGTTCTGTATGCTGGAAGATGATTAGTGGGTTTCTCGGTTGCAAGGGCTCAGGGAGGATCAGGTGAATGTGCATGTCAGGAGATGGCTCAGATTATAGTGCCCCTCTCCATTAGTGTCTGGGTTTCAAACGGGCAGCAGGAGCCACTTCCTTAGGGGCTAACCCTAATCCCCCAGTAGCCACCCATGGAGTTTGGATGTGGGGCTGAAGTGGTGCAGCACCTGGGACTCTCGCAGGATGAAGGTGTCGTGACCATTGCCTGGGATGATTCTCTTCCTGTGGTCACAGACCAGCTAGACATTCAATGAGTGGAAGCCCTTTCTATTAAGGAATCTGACTGGCTGCTCTGTTGGTGCCTTGATGGTATGTAGATGCAATCAATAACGTCCTGGACCTGCAGAAATCCATCGATGGTGGTGGTCTATAGCTTCTGTGCCTGCACAGGTCTATCTATGTCAAAGTGGATATAGTCCCCTGACTTCCAGAATATGGCATCCGTGACCTGTCTATTGGTGTGATGAGCTGCAGATTGTGAGATGCCACCTAGTTCTGCAACTGATCCCTGGAACGAGACGATTGCATAGAAGTTCAGGGTGACAGTGACCAGTGGCTGCAAGAAAGGGACTGCTCTGGAGGCCATGAGCCCTCTGGTCATTTTGAATCAAAGCACAAAGGTCCGAAACCATCTGCCTGAATAGGCACAGCCTCCGACAGCACTGGTGCTCCGTCAATTGCCGGGAGCTGACTCTTGGGTGGGAGACCCTATGCCTGGGGTAGTGCCTTCTTCCCCCTGCAGCCCCCTGCTGTGTTCCTCTGGCCTGCTTTCCGGGAGTCTGTCCAATGTCAGAGTAGCCTGTTCCCATCTGACCTCCCTCAGCTGGGCTGTGTGCATTCACCAGGCCTTCCCCTACCAACCCCAGCTGCTGCAGAGATGTCAGTGGGCTTACTTCCCTCTCTGGTTTCCTGCCGCTCTTCATTGAGAAATGCAACTCTTCCAGCTGCAGCAGCAGCTACACAGAGGCACCTCTGTAGCAGCTGAGTTTTATTTGCTGCCTCTGCTTTATTTTAATCAGCCCTTCCCATAGCTCTCATCATCCTCCACACTGTTCATGTCTTTGAATCCCTGTCATATTCCCTACATGGCTTCTTCTCCGTTTCTAGTCTTTAAAAATTGTGCACTGCTACTGACAAGCCTGTTAATGAACTCTTCCAAGAGCTGAACCTGCACTTAATTGGAGGCGTGCGCCCAACCTGTTTCCTCCCACTTTGAAAATAGCAATGCATTCCGGAGGCGGCGGGCCCCAGTGCCAACCTCCGAGAATGCGATATTCGAATTGCGCTTGCAGTCATTCCCGCCCCCAGTGACCTTTGAAAATCCTTCCCATTAACTCTGTTTCTCTCTCCACAGATGCTGCCAGACCTGCTGAGTATTTCCAGTATTTTCTGTTTTTATACTTAATAAGTACCTTGCTACATTGTTTACAAAAGAGGATAATTGGGAAGAGGTGAATCCCGAATTGAAATGAAGTACTAGCGAAGATAGTTAAGCTCAAGGTGGATGGAGTGCTGGGATCTGATTGGATACATCCACAGACCTTGAGAGAAATGAGGGAAGAAATATTTGAGGCCCTAGAAGTTATATTTCAGCATTCTACAGGGTGGATGTGTGCTGCAGCATTCAAGAGTGGCATATGTAATAATTTTCAAAAAGGAAGCCCATGCTAGCCTGGGTAATTACAGACCAATTAGTGTAACATCTATGGCAGAGAAGATTTTGGAATAATTAAAGATGAGACTAAATAGCTAGATGAAGAGAAGATAATTATATGCAATCAACACAGATTTCAGAAAGGAAGATTGTGCTTGACAAGCCTGATTGCTTTTTGAGAAGGTGACAGATATGGTGAATGGGGAAATTGTAGTGGATGTGGTATACATGGGCACTTAAACCTTTGTTTGGCAAGGTACCACACAGGAGCCTACTGCAGAAGAGTAAGGGGTGTGCAATTGGGCGGGGAGCAAATTGGATTTAAAAACTGGGCAGAAGAGAGAAAACAGTAGGTGTTAAGAGCAGTTTCTCAGTAGTTGGAAGTAGGTGATGGTGGCCTTGTTCTGTTAATTGCATACACCAATGAATTGGAAATAGGGCTAGAGGAAGTGGTGTCTAAATTTGTAAACTATCATAAAATTAGAGACAATAAATAATTCTGAGACCCAAAGGAAGTTGCAAGGCAATTTGGATATTATGGTGGAATAGGCAAAAAAGTCACAGATGGAATTCAATGTCAGTAAATGTGAGATTGTATTTTTTTTAAAAGTAATATACTTTGGGGTAAAGCTGATTGATGTGGAAGAACAGAGAGATTTGGGTGTTCAGGTTCATATAACAAAATCAGTATCTCGAGTGGATAAGGCCCTAAAAATAGCTTATGGAATACTGAGTTTCATGCTGAGGTATAGGATGGAAAAATTAAGATGTAATGATGAACCTATATAAACCTTAGTAAGGCCACATTTTGGAGTACTGCGTGCAGTTTTGGGCTCCAAACTATAGAACAGTTGATGAGGCAATAGAGAGGATACAGCAAAGATTCAAGAAAATGCTGGAAATACGGGTCTGGCAGCATCTATGGAGAAAGAGACTGAGTTAATATTTTAGGTCGGTGTTCAGCTAAAGAGTCGGGTGTTGCAGACCTGTATATTTCCAGCATTTTCTGTTTTATTTCAGATTTCCAACATCTGCAGTGTTATGCTCTTGTTCATTAGAATGCTGCCTGATATGAGGAAATACAAATCGGGAGAAAGTCCTGGAAAATTGGGGCTGCTTTCATTAGAACAGAGATTACAGGACAATTTAATGGATGTTTAAAATTGTGAAGGGTTGAAATAGGGTAGATAGGAGCAGATTGTTTCCAGTGATTTGAGGGATCGAGAACAAAGGAACATAAACATAAGATGTAAGATTTAAATCATAAACTAGGAGAAACTTTAAAAACAAAATAGAGGGTTGAGGCTGTGGAATACTCTCCCAGAGTTGGTGATTGAAGCAGGGACTATGGGCAGGATTTTGGCCCTGATATGGGAGGGGGGGGAAATGAGGCAGGCGGGCACGACTGTTTGCCAGCAACAGCCTCCCCTTGGGCCTTTTCTTGGAACAGAACGGACCCACTTACAACTGACGGGTAGCGAACTGAGGTAATTAAAAGGCCAATTAAGGCCATTGATCAGAGGCCAACTGGAAATTTCCAGCCGACCTGTGGGCCCCCTATGACATAGGGAACGTGGCAGCTACCTGGAGGCAGCCTCCCGACAGTGGATTTGGGGGGCCAGTGCTCCAGGCTGACTTTGAGGTGCCCCCGCCTACCTGCAGCCAGAGGCTGCCCTATGTCAGGGTTTCCCCTTCCACTATGGTGGTCTGGCAGCTGTGGCCATTTTTCTAAAGTGCTGAGAGGATGCCTTAAGATGGGGCTGCCCTCTTTCTCTTCCCTCCCTGCAATGGCAGGCTGAAGCTCCTTCCATGCTTGATGGCCTCCTACTGGCCCTTCAGCTTCGAGTTCTCCCACTGTCCTTACTTGAATGTCGAGCATGCCCTCTAGCCAATAATTGACCAATCCAGGCAAAATTGATATGAAAGCAAAATACTGCGGATGCTGGAAATCTGAAATAAAAACATAAAGTGCTGTAAGTACTTAGCATGTCTGGCAGCATCTGTGGAGAGAGAAGCAGAGTTCAAGTTTCAAGTCTGTGACTTTTCATCAGAACCCTGATGGAAGGTCACAGACCTGAAACGTTAACTCTACTTCTCTCTTCGCAGATGCTGCCAGACCTACTGACTACTTCCAGAAGTTTCTGTTTTTATTTCAGGCAAAATTGGTGTTGGGATGTTGCTCACAACAGAGTGCAGGGTCGGGATCTGCATTTGACCCTGACCTCCGGGTCCTGATCCATAATGCAAAATTCTGCCCTTTTTCAACATTAAAGAATAGGTTAGATAGGCATTTTGATGAAAATTGGGAGGATGGGATATGGGAACAGACACTTGGGACTGGGACTACTGCTCAAGTGGAGGTTACATACCAACAAAGACTGGGGCAAATGGCTTCTTTTGCGTTATAATTTCCGTGATTCTGATGAGATATGTTCAGATCCTTTTTTAAAAATTTATATATAAAGTACAATGGTAAAGGATCAATGTATGTTCCATTTATGTACAGACAAAAGGAAAGGTTCTTGTCTCTAAACTTGCCTGAAGTTAGATAATTTTGTAGTTGACTCCAGTGTTCCCTCTAAGCCGCATGGGCCGCACAGCAACCCGAAAGTCCCCACGTAGACTGTATACAAGTCGGCCACTTTAAATTACTGCATGTGTCCGGCTGCGCAAAAAAATTTATTGGGTTCATGTATTTAAACAAATCGCCCGTGCACTCCAAAAATAAATTAGAGGGAACATCTGGTGTCTCCTGTAGTTCAACAGTTTTGTCGTTTTCAACATTTTAAGGACATGGATCTTATTTTATTTCTAGAATGTCACTTGCCAGAGAGTGGTGTGAAGGTATATCATACGTATTTCAATGCATTTGTCTAGCATTCTGTTTAATTGAGATTTCCCTGGTTGTTTGGATTACCAGTCAGTAGGTGGGACAAGAGAGAAGCCAAGGCAGGCAATTCTAAAACGAGCTGGTATTTTGTCTTCAATTCAATTCAGAACCACTTTAAAATCTGGTCCAAATCAAATTTTCAAAATGAACATCTATTATATCATCTCTGCACTGTAACTTTTAAACATAAAGTTTGCATCTTACTTTGGGCTTGGTTCAGTCAAGGTTATGGTATCGCTTTTATTTTGAAAAACAGAATTTGACCTTTGATGAAGATCCATCCTTTGGAAGTGACTGGTCTGATGTGGAAGACCCCGCTGCTTTAGCTATGTTTTCGCAAGGAGATTCAAGTCCAAGATGCAACCTGGAAAATTCCAAGTCTAGTACCCCATTAGCAACCGAATATGTTACATACCCACCATTCTTGTATTCTAGCCCCTCTTATCCGTATTCAGAATATTGGTCAAACCCTCAAACTCCTCAGCAATCTTCATCTTCCAACACTCTTTATGATGCTTGGTGTCAGCCTAACTGTGCTGACAATGAAACAGAATCTTTTCCAAGCCATTCAATAAATTCTTCGCAATGTTCGTCCACTAATCGCAATAGTTTGTCTTTTGAGTCATTCGGCTGCTCACAACGTCAATTTGATAACAGCAATAACGTGGATGTGAGTACAGGTTCCCTCAACTCTTCAGTAGAAGATTCAGAAGCTTTGGCCAATAATTCAGAGAATCTGTGTCAAGAAAATTGGGGACTGAGCTACCAAAGGGAAGGCTTTATCGATACACACTGCCATCTGGATTTTTTGTTCTCTAAGTTGTCCTTTAGTGGAACTTTTGCAAAGTTTATGAAGGTTTACGACAGCACATTTCCAGCGGAGTTTCACGGGTGTATCACAGATTTCTGTGACCCTCGCAGTCTGGTCCGAGGGAACTTGTGGGAAAATTTACTGGAAGAACCACTTGTTTGGGGTGCTTTTGGCTGCCATCCACATTTTGCCCGTTATTACACAGATTTACAGGAAAAGGCAATTATCCAAGCACTGAGACACCCAAAAGCGGTTGCTTTTGGAGAGATGGGATTGGACTATTCTTATAAATGTTCAACAGACATTGCTAAACAAAAACAGGTATGTAGAGTGGAGGAGAGGCAATTCACTTATTAATGAATTAATTTATCTGGTAAATTTTAGAAATTATGCAAGGAGGGTAACTGTAAATTATGGTATTAAAGATTTGAAGAAATGTTGCATTTAAAACTCAATAAATGTTTGTCAATAATTATTTGAACTAATTATCCAAATCCTTTAATTATGAGGCAGCAATCTCATCTATCCAGGGTATTTTTTTACAGTAACTATGCTTGTATAGTTTGGAGAGTACACAGCAATTTTTGTTCATGACTAAACTCTTGGAGTTGAAGTATTGCATCATTGAGTTTGTCTTCAGAGATGAATTGAGTCACATTACTAAAATTAATAGTATCATCGGCTGAAACCTTCATCCATGCCTTTGTTATCTCTAGACTTGACTATTCCAAGGTTCTCCTGGCTGGCCTTCCATCTTTCACCCTCCATAAACTTTGTGCTTTTCCAAAGCTCTGCTGCCCGTATCTTAATTCACACCAACATTCATTCACCCATCGCTCCTTTGCTTGCTGACCTGCACAGGATCCTGGTCCAACAGTGCCACAATTTTAAAATTCTTGTTCTGTTTTTAAATCACTCCACGGTTTTGCCCCTCCCTGTAATCTGCTGCAGCCCTACAAGCCTTAGATCTCTGTTAGCTTCCAATTATGGTCTCCCGCGCATCCCCGATTTTAATCACTCCACCATTGACAGCCGTGCCTTCAGCTGCTTAGACTCTAAGTTCTGGAATTCCGTCCCCACCCCTCTGCCTTTCTACCTCTCTCTCCTCCTTTTTGATGATCCTTAAAACCTATCTCTTTGACAAAGTCTTTGATCATCTGTCCTGTTACCTCCTCCTGTGGCTCAGTACCAAAATTTGTTTTTGCTGATAACACTCTTAGGCACTTTGGGACATTTTGCTACATTAAAGGTGCTATATATATGCAAGTCATTTTATTATTTTCTCTCAGTCGCGTGTCTACAGAAACAATTTGTGGATGTCTCAAAAAAAAAAAATCTGGTGTCAATCATGTAGATTGGCTCAAATTTCCCATTGCAGACAAAAAAAAAACTTCTCGGGCAGCAGTTGCTGGTAATGATCTGCTTTTGTCATTTACAGTTGCTCAAGACCCATCTTTTGTTTCTTTTGTTGTCCCATTACCACCCCTTTTTCCTTGCACCATCATCCCTTTCATCTCCTGTTTTCCACCCTGTCACAACCTTACTTTTTTGCTCTTTCCTCTCCTCCCTCCCCTTTCCATGCGTCTGTACTTTCTTTAAACCTGTTTCCTGTCTAACATCTTCCTGCTCTGCTGAAATGTCATCAACCTGAAATGTTAGCCCTCTTTCTCTCTCTCCACAGATGCTGTCTGACCTGCTGATAATTTCTAACATTTTCTGTTTTTATTGTTTTTTTTGAAAAACTGTTAATTCACCACTTCCCATCAGCAATGAGAAAGCGTCACCAATTAAATTACTCTTTTCCGCTAAGCACAACAATCTGGAAGCATCAACTAGCACAAATGAGCCATATTGTTCAACTACTTCACACTGATTTCAGTTGCCATTTTTTATTTATTTATTTTTTATTTAGAGATACAGCACTGAAACAGGCCCTTCGGCCCACCGAGTCTGTGCCGACCAACAACCACCCATTTATAATAACCCTACAGTAATCCCATATTCCCTGCCACCTACCTACACTAGGGGCAATTTACAATGGCCAATTTACCTATCACCTGCAATTCTTTCGCTGTGGAGGAAACAAGAGCACCCGGCGAAAACCCACGCGGTCACGGGGAGAACTTGCAAACTCCGCACAGGCAGTACCCAGAATCGAACCCGGGTCCCTGGAGCTGTGAGGCTGCGGTGCTAACCACTGTGCCGCCCCTTTTTCGCATAGATAATGGTGTGCAGCTAACTAACATAAATGGCAAGCACACAAAATACATAATTCTAAAATAAAATCAGTAAACCTGCTCATAAAATTGGTCATTCAATGTTAGAAATGTCTTGGTGTCTGCCACATAGGTCTGGGGGCTTGAGTTGGAAATTTCACATGGGCTGTCAGTGCTGGAGGTTTCCAGCTGCTATGGACATATAAAGTGCACAATGCATCATAAGACATTTTATATAATTTAACCCTTCAAGTCGAAATTCTGAGCTGACTGGGATATTTCTGTCACTGAGGGAAGAAAAGAATGAACTTGCATTTATGTAGTGCCTTTCGCATCCTCGGGATGCCCAAAGATATTTCATAACCAATTGGTTACTGTTGTTTTGAATGTAAACCTACAACCAATTTGTACACAACGAAGTCCCACAAGCAGTAACTTGTTTAGAGTGTCTTTTTGTTGGTTGAATGATAACTGTTAGCAAGAACAATAATAGATCTGCTTTGATCTCCGAATAGTACCATAAGCATCTTTTCCGTTCAAAGCTGCTGTTTTAACATTTTGTCCAGAAACGGCATCTCCAATAGTATAGCATTCATTCATTTGGTGCATATGAGGGGGAAAATAGATGTTGAAGCTTAAGGAAATTCAGTAAATATAATTCTTCTTGCCAGGTCTTTGAGAGACAGCTAAAGCTTGCAGTGGCATTAAAGAAACCTCTTGTCATACACTGCAGGGATGCTGACCAAGACCTCCTTGAGATAATGAAAATCAATGTGCCAAAGGACTACAGGATTCATAGGTAAAATGATGATTCTACTTGAGTTTTCTCTTTGCAAGAGGGCTTTGTTTTCTCTTGTTTAAAACCATGAGTGCATACAGGATCCCAGGATATGCCAGGCCCTCACAATGATCTATAGCCCATATTCTTAATTGGGTATTTTATACATAGAGATTGTGTGCTGGTTGTGGTTATTGGCACTATCCAGTAAATGTAACTACTAGGCATGATGTACCATGTTTAGTATTAGCCATTCATCTTTGCTATTGTGAAATGCTTTTGCAGATTATTGCAGTTTTTTGTTCAACCACAAGGGCTGATTGTCTTAAAGGATGCTTACGCAATGAAAATATGCAATGTTTCCTGAGTTTTGCTTGCACACAAGATCCATGCCCTATATACAAGCAAACAAACATAGAAAAAATACAGCACAGAAGGAGGCCATTCAGCCCATCGTGTCTGTGCCAGCCGAATAAGCTATCCACCCAAACTAATCCCACCTTCCAGCACCTGATCCATAACCCCGCAGGTTACAGCACCTCAGGTGCATGTCCAAGCACCTTTTTAAAAGAATTGAGGGTTTCTGCCTCCACCACCATTCCTGGCCGTGAAATCCAGACACCCACCACCCTCTGGGTGAAAAGATTTCTCATGTGCCCTGTATTCCTTCTACCAGTCACCTTTAATCTGTGTCTCTCTGGTAACCGACCTCCCCGCCAGGGGAAAAAGAATGAGAGATGGTTCCATTTGAAATCAAGTCACCGAAAAATTTCCAGCGAGCCTAAACAATGGTTAAATTGGTTATTTTGTTGGTGTTGATTTCTGTGGGCAATGTATGTGGTTATTGGCACTATCTAGTAAATGTAACTACTAGGCATGATGTACCATGTTTAGTATTAGCCATTCATCTTTGCTATTGTGAAACGCTTTTGCAGATTATCTTTACCGCATGGGATTCAGATAATTTGGTTTCATTTATTCTGTTGTCACGCCAACATGCTTTGTTGAATGAAAATTTTTTTTATCCACTGATTGGAGATCTGAATTTATATATTTTTAAAATTTTTTTTTAAAAAGGAACAGATAATGGATGAGTTTGATAGCAGCTTAAGATGGCTTCCTAATTTGCAACATGGGTATCCAACATTGCAATTCCTGTGAGGTGAAGAAGAAATGTCTGCTCATCCCAGCACGAACCAAGACCCAGGAAGTTTAAGGGAACAGTCTGTTCTTTTTTGCAAGAAGAAATACACTGCTAACTACCATGTTTGAATTACTGGGTAACTGTCATGTGACAAGACCTCTTTCTGCACCCCGCCCCCCAAATCTGTGGTTTTAAGCTGGTGTTTCTCTGCACAGGTTGAGAAGCATCTAAACTCTGACATGTGCAGACCCAAGTGGGAGTCTCTCTGTCTTTTTTCTTGTCTGTCCTGTCCTTTCTTTTCTTTCTGTCTGTCTTTCCATTCCAGTTTGCAAGTTCCAAACCCTGCCTGCTGACTGACCACCTCTGCATACTCCAGCTACAATCAGAAACCCCTTTGGAGGAAATCATCTGCATTACTGTCTCCAAGGGATCCACTGAATCAGTCATCTATCGTTTCAAACTAAAAGCCTCAGGACCACCGAATTCAGCTAGAAGCCAACCAAATCACCAAACTCCACAGACTGTATATCTTTTCTAGGAACTCTAACTCGATCAATTTACCCTTCCAACTCTAACCTATTTGAGTGTGTGTGAGAGAATCTCTAGTATGTGTATGTGTGTGAATGTTGGCACGTGGTTTATTATTTTACTTATTTCAGTTTAAGTACAATTAAGTTAAGCTCTTTCTTTGTTAAACTCAAGAAAACCTGTCCGATTACTTATTTGCTATGATCGTAACAAGACCAATCAAACGCCTGCTGAAATGGCCAGTACATACACTTCAAAAAAAAAATTAAACCTGTTGTGATCAAACAAGGAGGGAAAAGAGAGAACCCTTCGACCCCTCCTCACTTGACCAAAACAGAAATTTGGAGGTTCACGTCTGGGATCAAACCCAAAGACAAATGGGAAATTGAAGAGGAAAACAAATCGATCCCTAACAAAATTATAAAAATTTCAATACTGATTTTCTTGTGGTTTTCAGTGCTAGAGTACTAAAATGTCTGCATTCTAGGCCAGTTCCTTCCTAGACCAGAGTGAAGTAACTTGGGACAGGTTAAAAGCCCTATTGAAGAGTTGAGGAATGTAGCTGGGTGGTTAGGTATCTGTCCAAAAGCTAGGGAACCTGAAATGCTAAAACATGTGGGCCAACCATTTTTCACTTGAAACTGAAGACTCAGACAGGTTTAGAGTCGGAAACAGACAGAGTAACATTAGCTAGGATACAGCTAAAACAGAGGAGATTAGAATTAGAATTCCAGAGAGAGAAAGAGTAGAGAGAGTATCAGGAAGGAGAAAAAGAAAGATCCAGCAGATGGGGAAGGAGGAGAGGGAGTTAAGATGGTTCAAACTAACTAGGGGAAGACCCAATGAAACCAGTGAAGGCACCGATAGTGAGGGAATTACCCCTAACTCAGGACTGAGTGCTAGGCTCTTAAAGTTCTCTCAGTTGATTCCAAAGTTCAATGAAGGGGAATTGGAAGCATTTTTAGTTTCTTTTGAAAAGCTTGCAAAACAGATGACGTGGCCAGCAAAGAGCTGGACACTGTTATTGCAAAATAAACTAACAGGAAAAGCCCATGAGGTTTATTCACTATTGCCTGATGAGAGTTGATCAGACTATGAGAAGACTAAAAATGCTGTCCTGGACTCATATGAGCTAGTACCGGAGGCGTACCACCAAAAATTCCGAAGCCTCTGAAAGCAGCCTGAACAAACTTGCATCGAGTTGGAAAGGGTTAAGCAACTCGCTTTTGACTGATGGATATGGGTACTTAAGATAGAGTCCACCTATGAAACCCTCAGAGGTGATCCTTCTTGAGTTCAAAAATTCTTTCCCCTTTCCATTAAAAAAAAAACCATGTGGAGGAACAAAAGGTTCCAAGAGCCAGACAGGCAACAATCCTGGCTGATGATTATACCCTCGTCCTTAAGCCCATTCCCTTTAAGGGAAACCCTTCCCTCCAAAAACCTGAAAAGGATAGAAGGTGGGAGGGCGATAAGAGGATGAACTGCCATGGGCAAGAAGGGAGAGCTGGAAACACTGGGGGCTCTCCTCAGTCCAAAAAGGAAGGTGCTGAGAATAGGAGTGGCACCCGAAAGCCTGTATGTTTCCATTGTAACCTTCGAGCTGACTGCTGGAAGTTATGGGGAAAACCCATAGGATTTGTCAGCATACACCAGACCAGTGCAGAAAAAAGGGCTCTGATGGAAAGCACAGCGGACCAGGCTGTGGCTTTAACTGCGGCAGTAAAACCCAGTAAACATACCATTGAGAGTGTGGGAGAACTTGACAAAATCCCTGAGAGTTACTGGGATTTTGTGTCCAGAGGAAAAGTGACCCCATACCCCTCAAGTGAGGCGAGTAAGGACGTAGTCATAATTGGGGATACAGGGGCCACCCAATCTATTCTGGGAAAAGACATGACCTTTCCTCCAGAGAGTGCATTGAATGCTGAAGTATTAGTAAACGGTATCGGGAAGTTATATGCCCATACCTTTTATGTTGGGTGCACCTGGAGTGCAACCTAATTTCCGGACCGGTAACCGTGGGGATTGTCACTAGTTTAGCTGTGGACGGGGTCGACCTGTTAGTGATCTGGCGGGGGCATAGGTGGTAGTTTCCCCCAGTAGTCTTGGAGAAACTGAACGAGGTCAGGGAGACAGAGCAGTTACAAGAAAAGGTCCCTGTCATTTTCCCTGACTGTGGTGACCCGGTCCATAGCCAAACAAGCTCTGTCAGAGGAGGCTGAATTGGCACTGCAGACGGATGACCCTGCTGTCTGGTTATTTCCCTTCAGGAATCTAAAGGAACCAAAGGAAGCGTTCAGCAATTCTTTCTTGGTCGAGGCTCAGCAAGCCGACCCAGGGTTAAAAAAGTTATCCCAAGCTGAAGCAGAGGGCGTTCCAGAGCGTTACTATTTAATGAACGAGGTGCTGATGAGGAAGTGGAGACCTCCTCACAGACCTGCAGACGAAGAGTGGACAGTGGTTCATCAGATAATGGTGCTGCCAAGGTACCGCAGGGAAATATTGAGAATAGCCCCAGAGGTTCCTATGGTTGGACATATCGGTATCAGAAAAATCCAAGCCCGCATAAGACAGCATTTTCACTGGCCACATCTCCACAAGGATGTGGTGGAGTTCTGGAAGACTTGCCACACCTGCCAGATTATAGGGAAGCTTCAACTTGCAATAAAACCTGCAATAATTCCCATACTGGCTTTTGGGGCACCATTCAGCAGCGTGCTGGTGGATTATGTGCGGCCCCTGCCAAAAACAAAAGGGGGCTACCAGTATCTTTTCACCATTATGGATGTGGCTACCTGATTTCCAGAGGTTATCCCTCTGAGAACTATCTCTGCCAAGGTAGTGGTGGGGCTAACCCAATTCTTCACCGGATATGGGCTGCCTGCCTGAGATCCAGTCAGAATTGTATGTCCAGTATTTTTCAAAAGGTCGGGTAATCTGGGCATAACCCAGCTGAAGTCCTCAACCTACCACCCACAGTCACAAGGGGTTTTGGAGTGGTACCACAGATCCTAAAGATAATGATCAGGGCATACTGCTATGAGTACCCCCCTGACTGGGACAAAGGGCTGGGATTCCTTTTGTTTGCTACCAGGGACTCAACCAATGAGTCCACTGGCTTTAGTCCCTTTGAATTAGTTTATGGACATGAGGTGAGAGGTACTCTAAAACTAATCAAGGAGAGGCTCTTGGGACACTGGGACAAATCTCCATGTTCTGAGAAAGGCTCATGTGAGCCTGTGCAGTGGCTCAGGAACAACTAAAAACCTCCAAGACAGCTATGAAAAGGCAGGTGGACAAACCTGCCAAGGCCAGAACATTTCAGCCCAGAGACTATGTGTTAGTGCTATTACCAATTCAGGGAGAACCATTGAAAGCCCAGTTCAGTAGCCCGTACAGTCGTAAAGAGAATTAACAAGGTGATTTATATAATTGACACCCCAGATAGTAGGAAAAAGCAAAGGCTGTGCCACATCAATACGTTAAAACGGTATCACAGTGGGGAAGGGGACAAACGAGCACACGTCTGTCAGGCAGTCAGGAAAAAGGAGGGTGAAAATGTAGTGAGGACGAGTTAAAGGGAGGCCTGGAGGATTCTCAAATCAAACCCCCTATTTAAACGCAGAACAGAGAGGAGACCTAACAAGGCTGCTTACAGTGTTTGAAGGGATCTGCAGGGACAAACCAGGGTGCTCAACCTTAACCCTACATGATGTGGATGGAGGTGAGACCCCTCCCGTAAAACAAAATCCCTATTGCCTGGGCCCCAGGAAACTGACCTAGGTTCAGAAGGAAGTTCAGTATGTGCTGGAGCACAAGCTGGTTGAGCCCAGTCAGAGCAGTTGGAGTTCCCCAGTTGTGCTGAGGCCCAACCCAATGGCTGAACAAGGCTCTGCATTGATTACAGAAAGATTAATGCAGTGACGTGCTGATTCCTACCCAATTCCCCGCCTGGAAGACTCTATAGATAGAGTAGGAAACACCACCTATATAACCAAAATACACTGGTTAAAAGGGTACTGGCAGGTTCCCTTAACCACCCAAGCTAAAGAGATCTCAGCTTTTGTCACCCCAGACAGCTCATTGCAGTGACGGGTGATGCCCTTTAAATTACGAAATGCCCCAGCCATCTTCCAAAGGCTGGCCTGCCCAACTGTGTAGTGTATTTGGATGATCTGTTAGTGTACAGGGACACCTGGGGGAACCACCTAGACCAGTTAGAAGCCCTCTTCCAAAGTCGGCTGACCTTGTGGTAAATCTTGCAAAGAGCGAGTTAACTAAAGTAACCTGTCAAGGGCGAGTGCTGTCCAGAGAAGCAAAGGTACAGGCGCCAATAGATTTTCCCGTCCTCACGACCAAATGGGAAATAATGTGATTTTTGGGGATATGTGGATTTTACCGCAAGTTCGTCCCAAACTTCAGCACTACAGCTGCCCTACTTACAGACGTGTTACAGAAAAAAGTAAAGATAATACTGTCTGGGAGGTGCCAAGCAGCTTTCAAGAGGTTGAAAGCCATCTTAACCAACGAACCAGTGATGGCAGCTCCAAACTTTAACAAACCATTTAAAGTGGCAGTTGATGACCTAGGGGTAGGTGCCATCCTGCTCCACGGTGATGAGTTAGGCATTGAGAGACCAGTTGGGTATTTCTCCAAAAAAAATTAAACAAACATCAAAGGAGATAGTCTACTGTGGCAAAGGAAGCCCTGGGACTATTGCTGGTTCTCAAAACACTTTGAGGTATATGTCCAAAATGGTTATAGAGAGATCGTAGCTTATACTGACCACAATCCTTTGCCCTTTGTGGCAAAATTCAAAACCCAGAATGCAAGGCTTTTTCGACGGACCCTGCATCTGTAACCATACCACCTAAAGATTATCCGCATTGCAGGGAAAAACAATGTGATAGCTGAAGCTTTATCAAGAGTCTAACTCAGCACAGAAACATCCTGGATAAAAAAAAAACTAATCCAAAGCCTGGCTATGACAGTGAGAGACTGATAAGTGAGTGTTTGAGGATGTGTGTGTGTACAGTTTCTTTTTAATTTGCAACCTCATTTGCATCCTGTCATCACATTTCATTTCACCTGGTGTGGAGGTGTCCTGCATTGTTTTGTTGAATGATAATTTTCTTTAAAAAATATAAATTCAGGTCTCCAGTCAATGGATTAAAGAAATTTAAAAAGGAACAGACAAAAGATGACTTTACTAGCAGCTTAAGATGGCCACCTAATTTGCAGTACTGTATCCTACATTGCAAAGTCTGTGAGGTGGAGACAAAATGTCTGCTCATCCCAGCAAGAACCAAGACCCAGGAAGTTTAAGGGAACTGCCTGTTCTTTTTAGCAATAAGAAATACACTTCTAACTACCATGCTTGAATTACTGGGTGACTGTCATGTGACGAGCCCCTATCCATCTGGGTTTTAAGATGGTGTTTTACTGCAGCAGAATGAGAAGCTTCTGGACACTTGCAGACCCAAGTGAGGGTCTTTCTGTCTGTCTCTCCCCATTCCAGCTTACAAGTTTCAAATCCTGCCTGCTGACTTACCACCTCTGCATACTGCGACTACAATCAGACAGCTCTTTGGAGGAAATCATCCGCATCACTGTTTAAGAGACCAACCAAATCAATCATCTTTCGTTTCAAACTAAAAGGACCACCGAATTCAGCTAGAAGCCAGCTGAATCACCAAATTCCACAGACTGTATACCTTTTTTTTTCTATAGACTCTAGTCAACCAATCTACCCTTCCCCACTCTGTAAGCTATTTATGTGTGTGAGAATTTCTAGTGTGTGTATGCATATGAAAGTTGGTGCGTAGTTTATTATTTTACTTTGTTCAGTTTAAGTACACTGAAGTTAACCTCTTTTTTTGTTAAGTGCAAGAAAATCTGTCCAATTGGTTCTTTTTATGATCCTAGCAAGTAAGCAATCAAACACCTACTGAATTGGCTAGTACATTCACTTGAAAAAGGAATTAAATCTGTAGTGGTCAAGCAAGGAGAGGGAAAAGAGAGAAGCCCTTCGACCCCTCCTCACCTGTTCATGTCATATTCCTCCTGTCATACAGATGTGAAATATATATTTGTAACACTATTCACTTCCTCGTTTATTTATATGATTTTTGTTTCTTTTCTCCCTTCAAGCAAGGGATTTACAGTTCTTGCTGAAGCAGTTGCTGGTCAGAGTCATAATGGCACAGAATGAGGCCATTTGGCCTATTGAGTCCATGCTGGCTCTTTCTAGAGCAGTCCAATTACTCCCAAATCCTGACTTAATCTCTGTAGCTCTGAAAGTGCCCATCCAATTTCCTTTGAAATCATTAATTGTTTCCGCTTCTATCATGTCATGGGCAGTGAATTCCAGATCATTACCACTTGTGTTTTTTTTAAAAAAAAATAAAGTTCTTCCCCACATCCCCCATGCATCTCTTGCCCAAAACCTTTCAATCTCTGTCCCTAGTCCTTGTACCATCAGCTAATAGGAACATCTTTTCTTTGTCTATCTTACCTAAACCTGTCTTAATTTAGTACTCCTCTACCAAATCTCTCCTCAATCTCCTTTGCTCCAAAGAGAAAAACCCCAGCTTCTCCAATCTAAACATGTAGCTAAACTCCCTCATCCCTGGAACCATTCTGGTACATTTCCTCTGCACCTTCTCAAGGACCCTCACATCCTTCCTAAAGTGTGGTGTCCAGTTGTGGCCTAACCAGAGCTTTATAAAGGTTCAGCATAACTTCCCTGCTTTTGTATTCAACACCTTTATTTATGAAGCCCAATATCCCCTATGCTTTGCTAACTACCCTCTCAATATGTCCTGCCACTTTGAAAGATCTGTGTACATGAACCCCTAGGTCCCTCTGTCCGTGTACACTCTTTAGACTGTACCATGTGGTCGATATTGCCTCTCCCTAACCCTTTTGCCAAAATGCATCACCTCATACTTCTCTGTATTGAATTCCATCTGCCACTTCTCTGCCCATTCTGCTGGCCTATCTATGTCCTGTTGCGGTCAATTGGTATCATCCTCACTGTCTGCCACACCTCCAAGTTTGGAACCATGCCAAATTTTGAAATTTTACTCTCTATTCCAATATCCAAATCCAAGCACCGATCCTTGGGAACCACTATTGTCTACCATCCTCCAATCTGAAAAACCACTATTTACTGCAACTTGATGTTTTCTGTTCTTAAGCCAATTTTTTTTATCCAAGCTGGCTGATCCTCCTATTCAGTGAGCCTCAATTTTGTTAGCCAGTCTTTTATGTGGTACTTTGTCAAAGGCTTTCTTAAAATCCATATAGACAACATCCATTGCTTTCCATTCAAAGAAATTCAATTAGATTCGTCAAGTACGATTTTCCTTTTCAAATCTATGCTGGCTCTCCCTAATTAACTCAAACCTCTCCACGTGCCTGTTGATCTTTTTCCCTGATTATTGTTTCTAAAACCTTACCCACCTCAAATGTTAAACTGAACAGCCTGTAGTTACTAGAAATGTCCTTACACCCTTTCATGAATCAGGGTGTCACATTTGCCACTCTGCAATCTTCTGGCACCTCCCTCGTATCTAGGGAAGATTATGACGAGCCCTTCTGCTATCTCCACTCCCACTTCCTTTAGCAACCTGGGATGCAAGCCATCTGGACCAGGCAACTTAGCCACTCTTCATGTAGCCAGACTTTCCGGTAAGGACCAGTTCGGTTCTGCGAATGAAACCTCACCCAAGCCCGACCTGGCCCGAATCCTTTTATTTTTTTCCCCGCATCCAGCCCGACCCAACCATCAGTTAACCTAGCTTCCGTTTTTCACTTTATTGCTTATCTGCACAGGCTCAAAAAATCTGTAACTGGACTTGAAAGGTTGTTTAAAAAGTACATTAACATTGGAGCCACATAACAGAGGTGGTGATAGTGTGTCCAACACAGCCCGACCCGAGCCCAAATGCCAGACCCGGAAGAGTGACCCGACCCGAACTCAACACATGTCGTCGGGTTCAGGTCGGGTAGCTATGCTGTATTTTCCAGTACATCCTGCCTAGCAATTTTCACCTCATCCATTACCTCTACCATCTCCGCTTCTGCCGACATTCTAAAGAGTGCGCAGGAACAGAAGGAACTAGGGGTGCATATGCATCAATCTTTGAAGATGTTAGGACATATTGAGAGAGTGGTTAGCAAAGCATATGGAATCTTGAGCTTCAGAAATAGAGGCTTAGAGTACAAAAGCAGGGAATTTATGCTGAACCTATATAAAGCTCTGGTAAGGCCCCAACTCGAGTATTGTGTCCAGTTGTAGTCACCACACTTCAGGAAGGATGTGAGGGTCCTTGAGGAGATTTACCAGAATGGTTCCAGGGATGGGGGATTTCAGTTACAGGGTTAGGTTGGAAAAGCTGGGATAGTTCTCCCCTTGAGCAAAGGAGATTGAGCAGAGATTTCATAGTGAACAAGATTGTGACAGACTTGGATAAATTAGACAAGGAAAAACTTTTCTCATTAACTGATGGCACAAGGATTAGGGACCACAGATTAGGCAAGAGATGCGGGGGAATATGAGGAAGATCTTTTTTACGCAGCGAGTGGTGATGACCTGGAACTTGCTGCCCATGAGAGTGGTGGAAGCAGAGACAATCAATGATTTCAAAAGGAAATTGGATGGGCGTTTGAAGGAAATAAACTTGCAGGGCTATGGGGATTGAGTGGGTTAGTGGGACTGACTGGATTGTTCCTTGAGGAGCCAGCATGGTCTTGATGTACCGAATGTCGTCGTCCTATGCCATAAATGACTGACTCTGCTCTGTTTCGTCAGCATCCTCTTCCTTAGTAAGTACTCATTATGTATTGTAGCCTTGCCCTGTAGCATATATCACCCTCTTTGTCTTACCAGGCCCCACCCCACCTCTTACTACCCACTTGCTATTTACATGCACATTCCAGGGAGGTTTTATTCTGCTGTTGAATTTGACATCAGTAAGCTGTGGTAATTTTATGTCAAGCAATCATGTAAGAACATGTCAGCATGATGGTCTGTTGGCCTGTTAAGTCTGACCCACACTCCTGTGGGCTGGAGCACCATGACTAGATACTTCCTGCCATAGCCATGTAATTTCCTGAGAGAAGCAAAAACCAAATAGCCAAATAAGAAGAAAAAATATTTTGGAAAATTCCCCCCTGACCCTCTTGGGCGAATCAAACCAGTCCAGAAGATAACATGGACCACATGTTGTCTATTAATCTATTATACCCTCTATATGATTCAATGTCTGCCCTAGTGAAGAACTAGTCCAGCTCCATAGTGAAGGATGTGATACAATGCTGCAGTAAACTTGCTGTGTTGCAACTTGCTGGGAGAAAGTGTGTTTGGGCTGCAGCAGCACCATAGTAAGCTTAAGAGACAGCACCTCAACTTTCAAATAGGCATTTTTACAGCTGTCTGGATTCAACATTGAGTTCAACAATTTCAGGCCGTAACCTCAGCCCCCATTTTGTTTCCTTTTTCTTTGCTGGTTTTATTTTATTCTCTTTTTTTCTGCTTTTGGATGGT
This sequence comes from Heterodontus francisci, assembly GCF_036365525.1. Lineage (NCBI taxonomy): Eukaryota > Metazoa > Chordata > Chondrichthyes > Heterodontiformes > Heterodontidae > Heterodontus > Heterodontus francisci. Next base: position 20,684,133 of record NC_090389.1, on the reverse strand, counting down.
AACTGTTCATTCTGCTATTTCTGCCTCCTCCAGACACATCTTTTATTTCTTTACTTGTCCCTTTGGCCTTGCAAAACCAACCCTTTTGTAATTTAAACTCTCCTGCCTTCCACGCTATCAGAGTTTCCCTTCTGTTCTTTTCCCAACCTCCCCTCTTTCACTTGCTTAAAACCTATTCCATTTCTAACTTTTTTAAAAATTTCTAACTAATCTAAAACATGCTGCCTGATCTGAGTATTTCCAGCATTTTCTGATTTTTATTTCAGGAGCCATAATCTAGGTCCTCAATTGGCTATAAGCAGCACCATGAGAAATGTACTGGTATTATAGTAAAATAAATTTTGTCCTGTAAAGTCATAGTGAGCTGAGCAACAACAATTATTTTTCCACTTTTTTTTTCTCCACTAGCTGAGCGAACAGGTTGCCTACCTGTTCCCAGGTTGTCTGTGTTGCTGGTTTCTGGAAGGTACCAGGAGTGAACTAGCTGACTGTCATCTTTTTTTAACAAGCCCAAAGAACATTTTGGGAAAACTGATTCATGCCAGAAAAAGGCATAATTTGATGAGATTAGATTTAATTTTAGTTTTTTTATCTTTCATTTTGCAGGCATTGCTTTACAGGCCGTTATGAGGTGATTGAACCATTTCTGCACGAATTTCCAAATTTGTCAGTTGGGTTCACAGCCCTGTTAACCTACCCAACTGCTATTGTGACCAAGGAAGCAGTAAGAAGAATCCCAATAGAGAGGATTGTCGTAGAAACTGATGCACCATACTTCTTACCCAGAGGGGTAAGTTGTACTCTGTTTAAACTGACTCTTAAAATACTTATGTAATAATAGCTCCGAGGATCTAAGCAACTGGCTAGTTACCCATTGGAATATATATGTAAATCACATAGTCACATTAGCTATGTAAAATCTAGTATTGACTGTAAAACAGCTAAAATACAGAAAAGCCTTACATGTTTTGCTTGCAATACTTAACAGTATTTCCTTAATGTTACAACATTGAGCTACAACCAGGGATGGGTACCAACATATTGCACCACAGACATTTGACAAAATTATTGACTCGGCCACGGACATGGGGGCAATTAATCTGTGTTTAAAGTGCTTAGTCAATCTAACACCATCAAAACACAGTCCGATTTAAAACATATTTCTCCCTAGAAATAAAGTAGCTAAGCATACAAACATCAATGGAGAGCAGCACAAATGTATTATCTAGCTAGTAAGCAAAATAGTATTCCATGCCAATGCGAATTACTTTTGTTGACAGAATAGAGCTTGTGTTTCCCAAAATCTAAGTAATCAAATTTCAGCACTCAGCAGTAAAGTCCTTTGTTTACTGTTTATAATCATTTTTACAATCAATGCTAATATTCCAGGTTTTATAAATCTTTTATAAAGCATGTTTTAAACTTGGTGAGATGATAACTTTAGGAACATGACAGAAACCAGTAATGCTAACATCCGTAGTTTTGTTTTTAAAACTTCTACCTTGTCATAAAACTCAAATCAGTTTCCATCCTAGAGGATAGGAATATGCACCCACCTATGTTAACCACATCACCAGTAGCTGAGGAATCCCTCAGATTTTGGGGAGGTGGGAGAATTAAGGGAAACGTGAAAAAAGCCTTTGAATCAACCTGATTAACCCACAGATGCAGAAGATTGGGATTTAATTTTCAATTTCATAACTTTGATTGCATTATTAGAACCTCAAACCATGATCTGTTTTACTGACTTATATAGATTGGTATATGTTTTTTTTTAAAACTACTTTTCTCTGAAATTCTCTTCCGGTCTGAAGGGACTGATTCTCTTTAGTAGAGTACAGTCCCGTGGAAAATTGTTACTCTTCAGCATGTGATTCCAGAATACAACATTCATACACGAGCCTTGACAGCCTATGCAGCCGTGGATGACATTACCACTAAAGACCCTGCCCTCACCCAACAACCATGATTGCATACTTCAAGCAAATGTCATTACATAACGATCAGGAACTCTTGCTGATTTTTCTTCCTTCACCCAAGGACATTAGCACAATTACTCAGATGAAATCAACTACCTCTGTGTAGATGGGGACTTAATTTGGCACATTCCTGGACAGTATGGCTAAGACAGTAATTTTTCTGAGTGTGGTTACTTTTACAGCCTGGATGAATATCTTGTACGTTGTGCTGAATACAAAAACTTCCCCCATCCCAAATGTGAAAACAGAAGTTTAATTCCCAGAGTTTAGCTGGCTTCATTGGAGAGCTTTGTTTCAAGTTTTGGCTTTTTCTTTGGAGCTTCATTTTGAATACGACCCTTGCACCCGCCCACGCCTATCTGTTCACCAGCGGTGGGGGGGGGGGGGGGGGGGGGCTTTGGTGATGGGAAAGCAAGCTGGGTGTGAGCGGCGAGCAGTCAGAGCGGGTGAGATTGAGCAGTGAGCAGACAGGCACGGGAGGGAGCCGGGAAGAGAAGCGGAGATCGTGGGAGGGAGCGGGGTACTGTTGGAGGGATCCATTGAGGGGTGAGGGGATATGGGTTCAATTGGTTTTTTTGTGCCAAATTGAGCAGTGCAGACAGTGCCGTTTCAATGAGGCTGCATTTGTGCATGTGCCAGTATTGTGCCACCTAGTGGTTGCGTTGTCAGCAAACACAGCCTTTAAAATTACCAGTCATGGACCTCAAAATTTTTTATCATGGATGCTGGTGTCCGTGTACGGACACGTCGCCGACCGCCGGCTATAACTGGGAAAATAGTGAAGCTGACCTCAAAGAAAAAATGCTAGCTGACAGCTATAGTTGAATCTGATTAAATGTTATAACACTTTAGCCTTTCTGGCTAAAATAGTATTTACAAGGGTGGAGCCAAGGAAAATTGCTTCATAATTTTTTTCTCAATCGAACATTTTTTTGTTGCAGATCAGTATTCCATCTCAACATAAATCTTTGTCAGGTTACGTACAGCTTAGGCAAGGTGGAGGATAAAGCTACCTTCCCTTGGCCTGAATGACATGCTTTCGCCCTAGCTTTCCATACCAGCCATTTTTTGGTCCTCTCCGAATGCGATTCCAGTATTTATAGGCTCAAGCCACCAGTATAAAATGGCCCACTAGAAACTGAATTAAGATTGTCCAAGTATATTTCATGTTGGACTTTCATCCAGCAGAGAAACAACACTTTTATCCTATCAGTTTGGGATGGCTTGAGTGTCAGAGATAAAAGGGCTGTTGTGGTAGCTGTTATGGCCAGGTGAGGAGGGGATATAAGGCTCCCCTTTCGCCCCTCCTCTTGTTTGACCGCAACAGGGTTTATTCCTTTTTAAAAACAGTGGTTGTGCTTACCACCTCAGTGAGTGTTTTACCCTTTTCCTCTAATGTGATTGCAAAAGAACCAGTTTGACAGGTTTTCTTGAGTTTAGACAAGAAAGAGGTGAGTTTATTATACTTAACACTCTAACCCGATTTAAAATACTAAAAAATACACTACACATTCTAAATAAAAAATAAATTCACGCATACACTCACACAAGAATCTCATACATACACACATTTTGTTTTTATTCATTTGTGGGATGTGGGCATCGCTGACTAGGCCAGAATTTATTGCCCATCCCTAATTGCCCTTGACAACTGAGTGGCATGCTAGGCCATTTCAGAGGGCATTAAGAGTCAACCACATTGCTGTGGGTCTGGAGTCACATGTAGGTCAGACCAGGTAAGGACGGCAGATTTCCTTCCCTAAAGGACATAAGTGAACCACAGATGGGTTTTTACAACAATGGTTTCATGGCCACCATTAGACTAGCTTTTAATTCTAGATTTATTAATTGAATTCAAATTTCACCATCTGCCGTGTGGGATTTGAACCCATGTCCCCAGAGCATTAGCCTGAGCTCTGGATTACTAGTCCAGTGACATTACCACTACGCCACTGCCTCCAAATACGTTAGAGAGAAATAGAGTTGGTGGTCTGATTAAAGTCCAGAATAAATGGAACGATCCAGTAGTCCTCGGCTGAAGCTGTATTCTTGAAGTCCTCGCTGGTCAAAGTGCACTGTGGTTGACTTGCTTTAATCAGTTTTCCTGAATGCAGAATTGGTAGTTGATTCACTTGCCCTGGTTGCTGGCTGTAGCGGTAGGTAGGATTGGAGGGTCCCCCAGTCACAGCTGGTTATTTTCTTGATATTTTCTGGGGGAGAGAGAGAGGGAGAGACACAGGTGAGCAGTTGCCTGCTTTGCTGCTGTACGCTCAGTTACTGCAGTCTGCTGTCTGTCACAAAACCTAGTTTCTTTAGAGATGAGCTGGCAGTCACATGGTTCTATCAATCCCCTTTTTTTTTCTAATGAGGTTTTTCTGGAATCTTCTAATGAAATTCAAGGCTCTACATGCCCCAGGATGTCCATTCACACTTGGAGTGGGTTGGCTCTTTCAAAGTCAATGGGTGGGAATGGCCTTGGCAGCCATGCTAATGAAGCCATTCTAGATCATTCAATCACTTGGAGCAAGCCATTGTCCTGGCTGGGCTTCTTGTTGGACTTTTTGTCTCTAGTCCAGTCTCCTGGTATTTCAGATGTAAATGGCAGTGGCCATCTTGGCTGCTAGTTTTTTAAAAAGTTACAAGTAAGGTTTTTTTATTTAAAAGTCAAATGTAACTTTCCAATCGATGAAATTAATATTTCCTGTTTGGCCTATAGGGTTTTCCTAACAGTAGCCCATAAGCTACGTGGACATCTTTTTTATTTGTGATACAGCACTGAAACAGGCCCTTCGGCCCACCTAGTCTGTGCCGACCATCAACCACCCATTTATACTATTCCTACACTAATCCCATATTTCTACAACACCCCACCTGTCCCTATATTCCCCTACCGCCTACCTCCACTAGAGGCAATTTATAATGGTCAATTTACCTATCAACTGCAAGTCTTTGGTGGTGGGAGGAAACGGGAGCACCTGGCGAAAACCCACGCAGACACAGGGAGAACTTGCAAACTCCACACAGGCAGTACCCAGAATTGAACCCGGGTTGCTGGAGCTGTGAGGCTGCGGTGCTAACCACTGCGCCGTCCACGATGAGGAACTTCTTAAAAATTAGTCATGTGAACTTGAAAACACCTGCCTCTATAGCTTTTAACACTGATTAGTGACCTGGAAGTTTGTAACTTAATTAGATTTTAAACACACACATGTGAAAAGTCACACATCAGGCCTACATTTGTTTTTTTCTGCCACAAAAACCATTTTGGAATTTCAGTATGTGTGCGTTATAACAACTTTTTTCCCCAGAGCAAAACAAACAGTATTCAGGTCTAGCATAAACTTGGTGCTAAAAATTATGCTCAATTACTAAAGTGTGGCTAATAGATTTTGCTCTACAAAGCAGTATAGACTATTACCAGCGATAAAGGGTTAAGCTTTATGAAGAGACTAGAGAAGTCAGGCGTTTTTTCACTGCAGCTGAGGAATTAATGCCTCCAAGATTATGAAGTGTAATGAAGTAAAATAATAGATGAGTTTCATTGGTTGTTAACGAGAGGGTGTAAATTTAAAATCACAAAAGGCAAAGGAGAGGTTATAACAACTTTCAGTAATAAATAAATACAATTGGTATAAAAATAATTACTATTTTATACCGATTTGTATTTATTACTGAATATAAAAAGGATATTAAATGCCATGGGATGCATGGATTAGATTAGGCAGAAACACGTTTCTATGTTTTAATTTAAATGGATGCCATTTGGAGTGGCACAATGATGGAGTTACAATGTAGAGGCTTGCTTTAGGTCAGGAAAAAGAACCCGACCCCGGCCCGAGTCCCTTCGTCTTGCCCCGAGCCCAACCCGACCATCCGTTTACTTACCTTCCTGACATCGAACCTGCAAGAAGCTGCAGCGCGTGCTCAAGATGTCATTCTGATGTCACTCGCTCATTGCGCAGACTCAGTTTCGTGCCGGACTCCCAGCTCAGGTAAGTTTTTTTTTAATACTTCCCAGCAGACCACTTACCCCATGTGTTTGGCCCGACCCGAACCCAATACGTGTCTGGGTCGGGTAGCAGGTCTCTAATACAGTGTACTCTGTGTGATAGAGCAATATTTATATATTTTTTTCTTTCCAAATCTCCCTATTTCTGAAGGTGCAGACCTATTTTTGGTTACATGCCAAAGTAGTGTACTTAGCACTGTGTGTTAAAAGCTAACGCTAAGAATTGAACCTAGTTGTTTCTGGTGTTCTTGACTCGGTTTCACACCAATCAGTGCACTCTCAAATACATTTCAAGCACCTCTGCAGTCAGTTGACTATTTTGGCCATGTGACAGATACCCAGTGGATACAAAGTATTTCCCCACATAGAAGGCTGAATTTTGTTCTCCCAACGTCAGGCTCCATGGTGAGGTGGGGGGGCTGGAAGATCGGAGTGGCAGCGTGATTGCTGTGCCTGATCTTCCCCTTGGCGGGCACTCTGCGACTGGTCCCAACTTTACATATTTAAATTACCTGTTTGCATGAATTAAAATGAGACCTGTATCGATCTTACCTGCAGTTGCGGATCTTCAGTACAATGGACAGCACTCGCGCGCCTTCACTTTCCCATCAAGGGTAAGCTGGCACCACCGAGGTGGGGAAGGGGAGAACTCTGCATTTGTAGTGCAGTTGTCAGGGTTGGGGGGTGGTGAACTCTGCATTTGTTGTGTAGTGGTGGGGGGGGAAGGGTCAACTCTGCACTTGGTGCAGTTGGGGGAAGACGGGGTCAACTCTGCATTGGTGGGGGGAATGGGACAAATATGCATTTTTGGTGTAATTGGTGGGGGGAATGGGGGCAACTCAGTAGTTTCTTTGCAGAGCTGCCAGTCCTTTAAAAATGGTGCAAGTGTCTGCTGTTACGACTGAGGCAGGAGGAGTGCATTGTTTATTCTAGTCTCACTTCTCCACAGGTTACAACATCTATTTAAATTTTCCCACTTACCGATGCAGTCAATTATACACTCGTACAAACTGACCAGGTTTCTCTAATAAACAACAAAATTATCAGTTTATTATTCAACAAGTCTTAACCAGTAATGAAATAATGAATGGGGATGAGTGTGAAAATGTGTTATAAAAAACAGATGAAAACATTTTAATATACTTTTTAATGAAACCAGAGAATGGAGGTTGTTTTATTGAGCTGGAAGTCGTGATTTCCTGAAGGATGTCTCAGTGCCCCTTTTAAAAAAAAAACATTTCTAGGGACTGTTTTTCAAAGTCAAGTGGCCTTTACATGACCCCCTGAAGTAAAGTGAAGTAAAGCATGAAAGCAGATTGAAATATAAAAGCTCCTTAGCCCTTCACACACACATCCATACAACAGTTTACCGGAAAAATAAAGGGATTTTTGTTTTTAGAGCTCTTACAGGCAAAAAAAACACTTGGGTTGAATACTTGCTCATTCTTGAAGACACAGCAGATGAGATATTTTGTGTTCCAAAACTGGCATACAGACTAGTGTCCAAGTACACGTAGACAGGTCACTGGGATCTTTTGGAACAGTTCTTTTCAGGCAGCATTGAGAATTAATTTAGCAGGCTTTTCTTCAAAGACAGGAGATGAGATGTGTTGACACAGTGGACTTCTCAGGGTCTTTTAGAGATTTGCTGGAAAGCTGAGCCGGGTGTTGTCTTCTTTCTTGGAAGTTCTCTCCCTTTTAATACAGTTCAAGCTTAACTCAAAACAATTCAAAAGCAAAACCGACAACAGGAGGTCAACTTTTTGATCTCCATCAATCCTGACCTGTCACTTCTTTGTAAACAACTTCTCCAAGTGTGCAAGTTCTCTGTTGTTTGTTGAGCTGGAAGTCAGTTGGTTTCCCAGAAAGGCTTTTTTTCCTCACAAGACCTCTCAGTGCCCCTTTTAAAGAACATTTCCAGGAACTTTTTTTCAAAGTCAAGTGGCCTTTACATGACCCTCTTTGAAAGCCCCAAAGTTTAACATTTCTTCCATCTTTCAAAAATGAATCCTCAAAAAAATATATTTAACAAAATAGAGGCACTTTTGTAACACTGCGCAGAACGGTTGACACTGTTCACGGCGTTGCCAAGGCTACCCCTGCCTCATGATTTGTGGGGGTGGCTGCCCTGAATATGATAATGAGCCGCCAGCCTCAAGATTGCAGCAGTGCACGGCCCGTGCATGCCAGCTGCCCTTTATTTTTATGCCTGCTGCTGCTCCCGGAGGTGGGAACCATCAGATTCAGCCCGAAGAGTGGGAAAACTAAGACCATTCACCCTAAGCTACTCTTGTGCACTGTTAGCAGTTTGCTACAGCAAGAATTTTAGAAACAACGCAGCTTCATCTGAATGTCTGGAGCCAAGAAATGATGCACATTCCTGGAAGATGGAGAGGGAGGAATTTTTTTATGTCACAAAATTAGAATTATTTTTGAACTTTCTACTCTTCCTACCTTTTGAATGATATTGTGACTAGTTCCCTTTGTAGTGCTGAAAGTGGATATTTTAATCTAAAAAGTGTACATTTGTATGTTTCAGATCTCCAAGAGGGTCTGTTGCTATTCCCATCCAGGACTTGCCTTGTACACTGTAATGGAAATTGCCAGACAAAAAACTATGAAACTGTCCACAGCTCTTTCAGTACTGAGAAAAAATACCCAGGATATATATAGAATATAAACAACCAACCAAACGTAATCCCAGTTAATTGTCTTTTAAACTATATGGATACTTGAGTGAAAATATGTCAGTTCAGAATGTTATGTTTTTTTCCAGCTTAAATTTAGCAGGACTAACTTTTTTTGTTTCCGTATTTTAAATTTTTTTTTGAGTACTGTATTTTTGTCAGCTTTGAATTCTGGATGCTGCAATGTTGGTTGTAGTGGTTTATTACATTTAAATGATGGGACTTAAATCTCTGACTAGGATTTTTCAACTTTACAAATCATGATTTTAAATGGTAATGATGTTGATATGGGTGACAAACCCAACATCTCAAGATTTGTTTCTAGCTATCAGTTTATCTTGATTTACTATTGGTTTGTGAAAAAATTAAAATCACAAAAATTCTTAAATATCAGCCTTGTTTTTATTGAAGAATCAGGTACAAAGAGGTGTAGCACAACATGATTGGCCTCCAGTATGCCATGCCACCAAAGCAGTAGAGAGTGAGTTGCACTCATCGCTGTCCAGTGGCCCCTGCCTTGTAGATGTTAGAAGAGCACTGATTCAGACTAGTCTGTAATGGCCTTCCAACACGTTCAAATGGCCACCAATGCTCACTGACATATATAATGGCTACATAACTCTCCATAACAGTTTCCTTTCACATATAAAATAAAATGACTTCTCACAGTTTACTGTATGTAGTATTTTCACCTCTGTATTGAGTTCCAATTTGTTAATGCCCATTATATTGTGTGCTTGATGTAACACGGCTCAATTTGCATTATGTCCTGGGCATCAGAGAAAGGTTCAATTGTTAGGTGATGAGTTGGGCTTTTTGGGGCTAACATTTGCATCTGCATTATTATCTTGAACTGTTGCACTCTGTTCAATTAAATAAAATGTGTTTCCTGCACATTTGGAAGTGGATTCTGTGTACCCCTCCTGATTTTGCTCTTTGCACCTCGATGTTTTGTAGTAGGACAAGGGTAGTGAACCTTTCCCTCAGGTACATTTTTAACCTAAAAGTTGGCAGTTATTCAATTTAGGTGCATTGTTGTCTGTTTGCTTCTGGGGTAAATGGATACAGAAGAAAAATATTGGTAAATGGGTGAGCAACATGTTAGTGTACCAACAATCCAAGTGTAGAGTGCAAATATTTATTATCTCTGCATAATTGGGCTTGTGGAAGCACTGAGCAGAGACCCAGTACTACTTGCAGGAAGAGAGAGGAAAATCAGTGGGCACTTCAGCCTGGGTAGATCGCCAGTATCTCTTGGCAGCTAGATTAGCATTTGTTGGAAGTGTGGATACAAATTGGCTGCTTATCCCTTGCCATAAATCAGGGAAGATGTAAAAGAAGGAAGAGAGTCACTTCATATTTCAAGAATGATGCTATACACACAAACTAAATGCAACAATGAAAATGTGATGGCCGGGAGAGTTCTGAAGCAATAACTTTAAGGGGCTGAATAATCACAAGATCAAAGCAGTGTTACAAATGGCATCTGACATCAGCAATGATTGTTCTGGAACACGCTCCCACATTTCTCATAATTTCATAGAATCATATGCAGAAATTAAGCTATTCAGCCCATTGTGTCTGTGCTGGTTCTTAGAAACAGCTATTTCATTCCAATTCCTTGCCCTTTCCCCGTAGCCTTGCAATGTTTTCCCCTTTAAGTATTTATCCAACTCCCTTTTGAAAGTAACTATTGAATCCACGTCCATTACCCTTTTAGTTAGCGCGCTTCAGATCTTAACAACCCGCTGGGGGAGAAATTTGTTTGCGTAGCACCGTTTCTAGTGATGCCACACAGACCTATATTGATTCTCCACGGGCAGGCAGCACCATGGCTGCTACCTCTGGCCTGCAGGCATTTTTCAATGACATCAATCCACACGAACAAATTTCTCCATCTCCTTTTTCCAATTCTCTTAAAATTGGCAGTTTTAAGATTTGCAGTTTTTGTTTTTCAGAGATTCCCATAGTCTGGAATTTTGTATTCATTACTTTTGTTATTACAACTGCTGAGCTTTTCCACGCTATATGATAAGGGGGGTGTTTTGATGTATTATTCTTTGAATCAAGAGTGTGTAAAGCAGATTGTGAACAAATGGTAGACTGATTTACAAATTAAAATATATCTGCATTTAGTGAATCAAACATCTCAGTGGAAGAAATCTTTAATCTAGAGTTCACCATCTGCATGGTTAATTCAGTGTTTTACCCGTTCTTTGGTATTGTTTTTACTCTTTTGGATGAGATGTTAAACCGAGACCCCATATGCCCTCTCAGTGGACATAAAAGATCCCATGGCACTATTTTGAAGAGCAGCAGGGGAGTTATCCCTGGTCCCCTGGCCAATATTTGTCCCTCAATCAACATCACACAAAAATGATTATCTGGTCATTATCCCATTGCTGTTTGTGGGACCTTGTTCTGTGCAATTAGCTGCCACATTTCCTACATTAACAACAGTGACTACACTTCAGATGTTCCCCATTAGCTGTAAAGTGTTTTCAGATATACAGTGGTTGTGAAAAGTGCTATATAAATGCAAGCCTTTATTAGCTGATAGCAATACCATAGCATGTAATATTTCCCCATATAGCTGTTTGATTTGCAGCTAAGCATTTTTTTAAAGGAATAAATGGTACTGTCTTTGCTGTCCTCTGTTGCCATTGATTTTCCACAACTGAGATAAGGCAAGCACACGGTTGTGACCAATGCCAACAAGATAGTTCTGATGCGAATGGACAATGCGTCTTGCAGATGCAATCTGAAAAGATTGCTTACCAGCCCATGATGAACAGCCTCTAGAAAATGCACAAGTGTGGGAACTCTCCTGATTTTATTCCCTCAGAAAAATCACAATGGGTTGACTCAATGCCTTTCGTGACAGCAATGAGATCAGGGGAAATGTTAGAAGGGATTCTGAATCCCGAGCAGTGGTGTCCTGTGTCACAATGCCATCTAGGACTTTAACAATTCGGTGTATTATATATGATTTTACATGTCTCCTAGTCTTTATCTGCTACACAGCTTCTTTTGAGGGAGGTAACATGGTGATTGTTTCACTAAATTTGCACCATCACATGCTGAGATTCATATTTGTTCATCATTCAAAGTGCCAAAATTCAATTGCCTTGAGGTTTTAAGCATTTGTGCAGCAACATGTGGGAATGGTCACTGGTTGTTTTATGTAACTAACGCAAACTGAATTTTTCATTAAACACAGCAGCTCTACCGTAATGTTGGCTGAAGTTGAACTTGAGATAATAAGGACTCTAACAAGATCTTCCCATGTTCTGTGTTAGTTTCTAAAATAATACATATGTTACCTTGGGTCTAAGTCCATTTTCAGGATTGATCTCATAACTGATCTATTTTCTGTAGTAATCATCACTGTTTTCTGAATGAAGGTTAAACGCCATTGGTAAAGCCCCAATTCCATAACGTTTTGTTTGGAGCTATAGAACTTAGTTTTGCACATTTAAAATTGACGTCTTAGTGATATTTTTTCAGTTTTTTTTGTCATGATGCCTTAGATACAACAATACACACATTCTATTGTTACGAACTCAGTTGAGACTGGTAACTTTAAAACTCCCCAGGTCAATTAAATAATTACACAACAAGATTTCACAGTTTAAGACATTTACTATACCAACTAAACTAAAAATTAACATCAACTAAACCGTACTTAGTAGGTAGCTAATGCCCTAAATTACAGAGAAAGTTATTCTCCATTAACTTATTAACATACTCGAAAATCCCGCACATTTATATATTACAAAGTGCTCTCAGCAAAAAAAAAAAAAATCCATGTGGTTAAAAGTCCCAAACCCTTAATTACAATGGGTTGGCTCTCCCAGTCCTTCTCAAAACCAATGTCCTCTTCGCTCACTTCTTCCGAGCACATTCGACCTGGTCTTCGATTAATAAGGCAATTTCTGATGATCCTGTTGGTCTTTTCTCCTCTGCAAACCTCAACTTCCAAATTGAGTTCAAGTCTTAGTAGCCTTTTGCTGTACTGGTGCTCTGAGAGCAGTTGTTTTCTCTCTATCGCCTGAGGTTGCCGCTGCTGGTCATCTTGTCTTCCTTTCTTCCTTACAGCCTACATACCTAGGAAAGCCTGCTGAATTTATCCAGAATCAGATGTCAATCGTCCTTTCCTTTTACAATTCTCAGAGTCCATAAGTCTGGCTATAGCAAAACCACCTAGGCCTTCCTTTGTTTCCAGATGTTAGCAATTGCAGCTTGAACTTGCATTTTTAGAGCTTCTGGCTCCCTGTTTACGATCTGAGAGTCTGGAACAGCGAAACCCATTGTCCATCAGGTGTTACGACCTTGCACTCTGGTTTCAAAAGGGTCTTTGATCTGGGTTCCTCTGACTTGTCTCTGGGCAAACTTGGTGTGAGGTCATTTGTCTCCTTAGAATCCTTTTTACATTAAAGATCATGATTTTTAAAACAAATTACGAAGTCCAATGTTCATAACACCTCCCCACTTAAAATAGAAAATTCATTACCATCATAATGATTTTTCTACAATATTATCAACATATAGTAAACATTTCAAGCCTAACATTTTACATATCACATAGGTAGCAACAGTATTTCCATATCTCCAAGTTATTTTTCTCTATTATACCCTTTCTTTAAATTCTGGATAGAGCATTGGCAATTACATTGCCCTTTCTTGTAACATGTATAATTTTAGGGTAGATGGTTGCAACATTAAACTCCACTGGAATAATCTGGCTTTATACTGAATTTCTCTTTTTAAAAAAAAAACCTTAATGGGTTATAGTTGGTATAAATGGATATTTCCTTTCATCCATTATTGCCATATACTTCAAACTGTTGAAGAGCCAATACGAGACCTAAAGCCTCCTTTTTCAATAGCGGAGTACTTCTGGTACATATTCGATTTTCGAGAGCAATAGAATCATAGAAAGTTTAAGGCACAGAAAGAGGCCACTTGGCCCATCGTCTCTGTTCTGGCCGAAAAACGATCCACCTATTCTAATCCCACCTTCCAGCATTTGGGGGGGGAGAGGAGCACAGCATCCAGGGTGTGTAGTGGTTTCTATTGCTGCTGCGGGGGTGGTGAGTTGATTTGAGTTTTACAGTCAGCAGATAATCAGGAAGGGCCGAAAGGGAGGGATGAGTGCTTTTTTAAAAATTCATTTGTGGGATGTGGGCGTCGCTAGCCAGGCCAGCATTTATTGCCCATCCCTAATCACCCTTGAGACGCTGGTGGTGAGCTGCCTTTTTGAACCACTGCAGTCCATGTGGGGTAGGTACACCCACAGTGCTGTTAGGAAGGGAGTTCCAGGATTTTGACCGAGCGACAGTGAAGGAACGGCGATATAGTTCCAAGTTAGGGTGGTGTGTGACTTGGAGTGGAACTTGTAGGTGCTGGTGTTCCCATGCATTTGCTGCCCTTGTCCTTCTAGTTGGTAGAGGTCGTGGGTTTGGAAGGTGCTGTCTAAGGAGCCTTGGTGCATTGCTGCAGTGCATCTTGTGGATGATTCACACTGCTGCCACTGTGCGTCGGTGGTGTGCCAATCAAGCGGGCTGCTTTGTCCTGGATGGTGTCGAGCTTCTTGAGTGTTGTTGGAGCTGCACCCATCTAGGCAAGTGGAGAGTATTCCCTCACACTCCTAACTTGTGCCTTGTAGATGGTGGACAGGCTTTGGGGAGTCAGAAGGTGAGTTACTCGCCTCAGGATTCCTAGCCTCTGACCTGCTCTTGTAGCCATGGTATTTATATGGCTACTCCAGTTCAGTTTCTGGTCAATGGTCGCCCCTAGGATGTTGATAGTGGGGGATTCAGTGATTGCAATGCCATTGAATGTCAAGGGGAGATGGTTAGATTCTCTCTTGTTGGAGATGGTCATTGCCCGGCACTTGTGTGGCGCAAATGTTACTTGCCACTTATCAGCCAAGCCTGGATATTGTCTAAGTCTTGCAGCATTTCTACACGGACTGCTTCAGTATCTGAGAAGTCCCGAATGGTGCTGAACATTGTGCAATCATCAGTGAACATCCCCACTTCCGACCTTATGATTGAAGGAAGATCATTGATGAAGCAGCTGAAGATGGTTGGGCCGAGGACACTACCCTGACGATCTCCTGTAGTGATGTCCTGGAGCTCAGATGATTGACCTCCAACAACCACAAGCATCTTCCTTTGCGCTAGGTATGACTTCAACCAGCGGAAGGTTTTCCCCGATTCCCATTGACCTCAGTTTTGCGAGGGCTCCTTGATGCCATACTCTGTCAAATGCTGCCTTGATGTCAAGGGCAGTCACTCTCACCTCACCATCGCCATCATCAGGGACCTGTGGGGCAAATTCAGGGTACCGGCTGGCAGAGGGAACAATCAGTCAATGGGGCAAATGGATTCTGTAGGGGGGAAGGTCAAGTCTTAGAGTTGGGTATTCTACAACATCATAGGGAGGGGAACGGGACGTGTCAATAATGTGAATTTGAGGAGGATCAAGGGTCAGAGTTGGCATGTCGATGGTAACAGGAGTAGCAACAGGGCAGAGGGATGACATGAATAAATGAGTTGTGACACTGTGCACGGTAATGGGGGGAGGTTCCATGGTAACGGAGGGAAGGGTTAAGGTTACATTGGGTGGGTCAAGGGTGATGGGTTCAGGCTTGAACATTGTAGGAGGAGGTTGAAAGGTGGGAAGACTTGTCCTAAATTGTACACGCACCATTTACTCCAATGATAATGCAAACCACATGGTCACTCAAGAATTGCAAGGAGAGTGGGAGGAGAGAAATGATAGTGGGTGTGTTTTCAACCTGGCTGCAATTCTAAGGCACATAAAAGTGAACTGCTCGTTGCCTCGATGTTTTACCTGACTGGCAACAGGGCTGAATTGGAACGCTCTGCTTATTTCATTTTTTGAAAAGCTATGGAGACTTGGATGTCATACACCCAATTTGTCTAGTACCATAGGAAGGAGAGCAGAGGGTGCAACTAAGGAGGGCTCATTTCCCTCAACACACGATGCCTGAATGCCAGCAACAGGCAGAACAAGAAGACCAGGATGCTCCGAATGATAACATCCAGGGATGGCATTATAGAAGACTGGCACTTCATCGCATCCTCAGGCCAAAGATAAATTTCTTTCAAATGTCAGGCAATGCAAGAGGTGCCTCAGGATGTCACACAAAATGGTCATGGAAATTTGTAGGATCCTGCGGCATGACCTGAAACCGCTTGGGTTTTGTGGGAATCCCAGGCCAGTTGCCCTCAAGGTGACCGCTGCACTCAATTTTTTTTGCTAGCGGGGCCTTTCAGGGATCAACAAGCGACATATGTGGCATATTACAATCTGCAACCCGTAGGTGCATTAAAGAGGTGGCCAATGCCCTATTTCAATGTGCCAATGATTTCATTTACTTATCTGTAGATGAGGACAGCCAGGCAGCAAGCTCTGTGGCCTTCGGCGCCATCGCTGGGTTCCCTAGAGTGCAAGGGGTGACCGACTGTACTCATGTGGCCATTAGAGCTCCCTGGGATCAGGCTGCTACATTTGTGAATCGCAAAAGCTTCCACTCTTTGAACATCCAACTGGTTTGCGACCACAGGAGAAGGATAATGCATGTTTGAGGATGTTTCCCAGGGAGTTGTCACGACTCATATATTTTGAGGAAGTCACAGCTTCCAGGGGTTTTTGAGGAACCAATTGAAGTAGATGGCTGCATCCTGGGTGACATGGTTGATAACACCAGTGCGGCATCCCCAAAGCGCAGCTGAAGAGAGATACAATATTGCTCACACATCCACCAGAGCCATCATTGAACACACCATTGGCATACTGAAAATGCGCTTCCGCTGCCTTGACTGGTCTGGAGGGTCTCACGGATAATTGTCGTAGCTGTGCCTTGCACAAGCTTGCAATTAGATGCGGCAACAAGAGGAACACCAGTCCTCCTCAGATGAGGATGACTATGAAGAGTGAGGAGGAGGACAACAATGCCATTGTAGATATAAGGGCCATGGAGAGACATGCAAGGGACATCAGGGAGAACTTCATATTTGCATGTTTCAGCCAACGATAAGCCATTTAATAAAGGAAAGTTGGTAGGAGATAAAAAAAACAATCTCCAAATTTGTTCACATATGCCTAAGGTCTTATTCATTGCTGTAATCAAAAAGGTCTCTTCTGACACAGCACGTGAACCTATAGTGGAGATGTGCCTAAAGGCCTATACGCTATCAACTACGTTGAAAGCAATCTGTGCCTCCACGGAAATAATGTCCTGCATCAAGGCATTACCCTGCACAAAAAGGAAGCTACAATGTTGCAGCAATTTTATGTGACCCGACAGATCAAATCTTCTCAGGGCTACAATGGAACCAAAAACACACCAATGCAACGAAAGTAAGGGTGTGACCACAAAACCATGAATGTAAGGCATGTTGGTACTGAAAAAAGTGGAAAATCTGCGAACGACAAACAGCCATCAGTGAAGACTGAAGGCTCAAATGTCAATGATAAATGGAAACTAGACACTTTCTGAAATGCTTTTCAAGCGTCAATGCATTCCTGCCATAGGCCTCCAATGAGCATTTTCCTTTTCATCTTAAACAAAGCAAATGATTTACGGGAGTGCATCAAATATTAAAGTAAATAAAGATGTATTTAAACTTCTGAAATCTTCTTCTTCTTTGGACTCCGTGTCTCGAGAGACAATGGGTAAGCGCCTAGAGGTGGTCAGTGGTTTGTGAAGCAGTGCCTGGAATGGATATAAAGGCCAATTCTAGAGTGACAGACTCTTCCACAGGCGCTGCAGATAAAAGTGGTTGTCGGGGCTGTTACATAGTTGCCTCTCTCCTTGCACTTCTGTCTTTTTTCCTGCCAACAGCTAAGTCTCTTCGACTCGCCACTCTTTAGCCCTGCCTTTATGGCTGTCCACCAGCTCTGGCAATCACTGGCAACTGACTCCCACGACTTGTGGTCAATGTCACAGGACTTCATGTCACATTTGCAGACGTCTTTGACGAGGTCAAAGGCTTTGGTGAGATCTATGAAAGCAGTGTAGAGGGGCATCTGTTGTTCGCAGCATTTCTCCTGTAGCTGGCGAAGGGAGAACAGCATGTCAATGGTGGATCTCTCTGCTCAAAAGCCACACTGTGCCTCAGGGTAGACACGTTCAGCCAGCTTCTGGAGTCTGTTTAAAATGACTCGAGCGAAGACTTTCCCCACTATGCTGAGCAGGGAGATTCCACGGTAGTTGTTGCAGTCACCGCGGTCACCCTTGTTCTTATAGAGGATGATGATATTGGCATCGCGCATGTCCTGAGGTACTGCTCCTTCGTCCCAGCACAGGCAAAGCAGTTCATGGAGTGCTGAGAGTATAGCAGGCTTGGCACTCTTAATTATTTCAGGGGTAGTGCCGTCCTTCCCGGGGACTTTTCCACTGGCTAGAGATTCAATGGCATCACTGAGTTCCGATTTTGTTGGCTGTTCGTCCAGCTCATCCATGACTGGCAGAGACTGGGCTGCATTGACAACATTTTCCCTGGAGTACAGTTCTAGGTAGTGCTCCACCCAGCAGTCCATTTGCTTGTGTTGGTCAGTGATCGTGTCCCCTGATTTAGACTTGAGGGGGGCGATCTTCTTGATGGTTGGTCCAAAAGCTCTCTTAATGCCATCATACATTCCTCTGATGTTTCCGGTGTCGGAGGCGAGCTGAATACGACTGCATAGGTGTTGCCAGTAGTCATTTGCACAGCGCCTGGCTGTTCTTTGTGCAGCACTTCTGGCTACGTTAAGTGCTACGGATGTTAACTCACTGGGGGCTTTCTTGTAGTTCAACAGTGCAATGCGCTTAGCGGCTATGACAGGTTCCAGCTCTTCAAAGTGAGATTGAAACCAGTCTGCATTCTGCTTCTCACGTTTACCATAGGTGGTCATTGCTGAGTCATAGATGGCGTCTCTGAAGTGGGCCCACTTGGTTTCTGCATCCCAACGGAGTGTTTTGAAGGGCTTTTTCAAGTGAATTCAGAAACTTATGTAACAGTTGTGGATAAGAAATTCTATTAGTGTTGATGCGCGGACGGCCCTTCTGCTTGGAGTGATGTAGCTTCTTTGGTTTGAGTCTAACTTTGCTGCACACCAGGAAGTGGTCGGTGTCGCAGTCCGCACTGTGGAAGCTGCGTGTGATTTGAACACTGTTTATAGAGGCTCGCCTTGTGACGATGAGGTCCAGCTGGTGCCTCCATGAAACCTGGTGACAGGGTTTAGTTTGAAAGAATGAGTTGGTGATGCAGAGGTTGTGATAGATACACAACTCCAGCAGTCTCTGTCCATTTTCATTCATCCTTCCAATGCCATAGCGCCCAAGGCAGGAGGGCCATGAGTCATGGTCGGCCCCAACCCTGGCGTTATAGTCCCCCAGCAGGAGCAAATGTTTGGTATTGGGAATGCTACTAATGATATTATGGAGTTCCTCGTAGAACTGGTCTTTAACTTCAGGTGGGGAGCAGAGTGTTGGAGCATAGATACTAAGTAGGTGTACTGGACCAGAGGCGGTGAGCAGTTGGATGGACAGTATGCGTTCCGAGCCATTTGAAGGTGGCTCTATCATGCTGAAATATGTGCACAATATTTACAGCACCCGTGCCACCTTTGTGCTCAATAATGTTTTGTTTTCCGTTTTCTACCACTACATCTAGGTGCTACCCTGACATTAGCAGCTGAGGTGGAGGTAGTCTGCTTAATGTACTGCCCCGTTGCTGTGGATCAGCATGGCGGGCGTCCTCTGGAGGAACAGGCTCTATCTTACTGGGGTTCTGCAGCACTGGTGCGTGAATATCCATTGAGTGCTCGCTTGCTGGAGGTAAGGGGTCAATGTCAGGGGGGAGGACGAGACACCGCTTACCCTGGGGTGTCCTGAGAGGAAGGCTCTGGGGCAGCTGGCATGCTGTCACTCGTCCTCTATCTGGGTGCATGATTGCACCTGCCTGTCTCCTTGGGGAAAGGAGCGCCTTTGCTTAGACTCTGCTGCATGGAGCCCATGGCAACAGCAGGTCAGAACAATATGGCTCGACTGCTCGACCAGACTCGCCATGGAGCTCACCAAACTCTCGACTGAGGAAGCCATATACTCATATGCCTGGGAATGGCAGACGCCATGGCTTGCATGGACTCCTCCATGGCACACGCAAAGCCATGCATGACCTCAGGCATCTCTGACATATTTTCCACATGGCTTTGCTGCACATCTGGGAGACCTCGTAGTAACAAACAGAGGATCATCATGAGCTTGGAGTCCTCTGATTGTCAGGGGAGCTGGCTGACACATGCTCCCTCAGCTGCTGGGACTTTTCTGTGACATGCACACCAGATTGTAACCCAGATTATAATCTTAAAACCCCTCACGAACTGTGTGGATGTGTCTGCACTGGCAGAGGTTGAAGAAGAGGCAGGTGGCAATGCACCCTCTCGGGCACTGGCTTCCTCTTCCTTTTCCTCCCCAGAGGAGGAGTCTTTGGCCTCGCGGCTTCCAGACACTCGAGTGCGGACACCTGCACTGGAGACACAACAAAGTAATTCATGACAACGTTACGTCATCGCCGACGTCATCAGGATGCGCCGCGGTGCGCACATGCGCAGACGGTCTCATGCCCTCTGCGCATGCGCTGCGGTCCGGCTTGCCAGGACCGTTTTGCGCATGCGCAGATGATGTCATCGCGTTACGTCGTCTTCCTCGGGCAACGCGCCAGGTTGGCCTGTGCGCATGCGTCAAAGCTTCGGCGCAACTTTTTGAAAGTGGAAGGAGGAGAGGTTTCGTCGGGCATTTTCTCGCATTTTATCTGAATTATTTATTCGTTTTAGAGACTTGCTTCATTTTTATTTGACACAGGAGATTGTTCCAAGGTAAGTTGCTCTGCCTTTGTAAGTTGCTTTGAAAACATTTCCATTGTCTGGGCCACCGCATGTTCTCCAGTCCCTGTTGTGAGTTGCTGTGTGCAGGCAGTACATGTGCTACAACCTACCGTCTTAACGGTCACTTTCGTTTTTGTAACGTTTTAATGGAGTGCATTCTGTATTTCTTATCTCATCTCATGTTTCCCGTGAGGAGACTGGACTGGCTGCGGCAACAGACTCTCCGCTGGCAGCAAGAACTGGCTGATGAGATGGAGCCATTTACTATGCCCAACAATTGCCCGGAAGCACCTTCGGATGGAGGTGGCCACGCGCTGGACATCAGTCACGTGTCACAAACCCTGGATCCTGAGCATCTCACCCCCTGGCCTAATGATCTGATGGACCATACATATGCCTGCCTGTTCAAAGCTCCACTTCCCCTACCTGCGGTACCCTCTCCTTGCTGCTCAGTTACACAGTCACATGTTCCTGCACCCATCAGGGCAGTGCACATGGACACACAGTTACCTGCTCCTCCACCCATCAGAGCAGTGCACATTGGCACACAGTTACCTGCTCCTACACCCATCAGAGCAGTGCACATGGACACACAGTTACCTGCTCCTCCACCCATCAGAGCAGTGCACATGGGCACACAGTTACCTGCTCCTACACCCATCAGAGCAGTGCACATGGGCACACAGGCACCTGCTCCTACACCCATCAGAGCAGTGCACATGGGCACACAGCCACCTGTTCCTCCACCCATCAGAGCAGTGCACATGGGCACACAGTTACCTGCTCCTACACCCATCAGAGCAGTGCACATGGGCACAGCCACCTGTTCCTACACCCATCAGAGCAGTGCACATGGGCACACAGTTACCTGCTCCTACACCCATCAGAGCAGTGCACATAGGCACACAGCCACCTGTTTCCCCATCTGCCTTTGAAACAACCATGCAGAGCCTTGTGAGACTCCGCAATTGCCAGCTGCTGCCTGTCAAGCAGAGAGGGCGTCCAAAGGGGTCAAGCACTTGGGGAACATTCGGCAAGAAGAGACTGAGCACTAAAAGAAACAAGCATGCCATGTCCAGTGGTAGCAGAAATGTGAATGCTCTTGCTGTGAACACAACTGGTGATAGTAGTAGGCAGGATTAAATGGGAAGACGCACGAGTAACATAACCACTAGCAGGGAACTGCTGGGCTAAATGGCCAG
Organism: Heterodontus francisci; assembly: GCF_036365525.1. Taxonomy (NCBI): domain Eukaryota; kingdom Metazoa; phylum Chordata; class Chondrichthyes; order Heterodontiformes; family Heterodontidae; genus Heterodontus; species Heterodontus francisci. Next base: position 20,662,352 of record NC_090389.1, on the reverse strand, counting down.
CTTTATGTTCATAGCCCAAAAGAAATGTGCTTCTTTTCCAGCACATCATTCATGTTTTCCCTGAGAGCAGCATTGAACCATCACGAGATAGGGGCAGTAACATCATCCTGCCTCCTACAGCTGAGGTGGGTACTAAGTGATTCATTGGCGGTGTTATCAGTACATGCCTTTACCGCAGAACACAAAGCATACTCAACAGTAATTTCATTGGAGGGAGGGAAGCTCTGACACTGATGTTCTTTCCTTATTTCCTTTCATGTAAAATGTGCCCTTGAGAAAACAATCCTTGACACTTAAGGACGGTATTCAAGCAAAGGAGGCAGTGCAGGAGAGGACGCAAGGATGTGCTGATTCCTGCATCTGAGGTGGGTAATAAGTGCTTCATTGGCGACGTTATCAATTGGTGCCTTCACTGCAGAACTTAAAAAGGTGTGCGCAACAGTAATTTCAGTGGATGGAGGGAGGCAAGCTCTGACTCTGATTTGCCTTATTTCTTTTCATGTAAAACATGCCGTCGAGAAAACAATCCTTGAGACTTAAGGTCAGCATTCAAGCAACGAAGGCAACTGGATCATGCTGCGGAGCTGGTCACGATGTGGAAAGGAACATTGCATTTATGGATGAATTGGGAGTGCACATTGGGATGCGTTTGGGGAACATTCAACAAGAATAGACTGAGCTCAGACTCTTGTGACTTTGCCTTCTTCACATGGACAATACAGTAGTGGAATACAGAGCCAAGCGTTCATTCACCACAAGGCTCTCCAGGAACAATCTCTTTAGCTGTGCATAGCAGAGACTCGGCCTGTCTGTCTAACGGGAATGCTGGAAACACAACACTCATGTATCCATGCACAGCAGTTCCTCGGATGCTTAATGAACTTAATAAAACTTCTCAATAATTAACCCCAGAATTGTTGAGGTTTTGTTTTGCATGCTATTTCCCCGACTTTGCAACTGCACTTCAGATATTCAACTGTGGTGGAGGTAGGGGGGTAGAGGGAGGGGTGGAGGTAGGGGGGTAGATGGAGAGGGGGGGGGAGGGGTGGGGAGAGCAGGGAGGGGTGGGGGAGAGGGAGCATGCAAAATGCAGGGACCAGACAGTTGCAATGCCTGAAGTACTGTGGAGAAGTAGGGGAGAAGCAACTGGATTGGGCATCCGCAGCTGGAGGGAACGGCTGAATGGAGAGGGCCGGATGCGAGAGGCCGTAGAGAGCCGCGGGGAGCGAGTGTGCGAAGACCTCGGTGTCGCCGGGTCCAGGGACTGGCCGGTAAGTCTTTTGCTGTTGTGTTTCTGGCATATGCACAGAAAAAGGCACTCCTCTTCCGCTCCGCTGCTCCCCCACCCCCCCACTCCCGCCCTTCACCCCCACCTCTCCCTCTCTTCCCCCCCTCCTCTTTTCCCCCCCCTCCCTCCTCTCTTTCCACCCCCCCCCCGACATCCTCAACGCTGCTCTCCCCGGCCCCCACGCTGCTCTCTCACTCCGGCCACTGTATTCTGCCACGTGTTTGTTAGGTTTCATCTCTGTGATTTTTTGAGCAGCGCCATCTTTAGTCCTGGCAGCTGCTACAGTCGCAATCTGTGACGTTTTCGTCGCACATGCTGTATTTGCGCATGTGCCAAAACAGCGCCACCTACCGTTCGCGTTGTCAACAAATGCGGTCGAGACACAAACAGAGGCACATTAAGTATTAGCTGAACATGAATTCACACACTTTCCTTTGGTATGTACATATGGCTGCAAAACTGAAGATGACACTTCATCCTTACGCCTGAGGATCCTGCCTCACCATCTGCTATTGCCCTGTCTCCCTCCTCTCTCACAATGTCCACAGCCTCCCCTTCAACCAGTGTCAGGACTCTGATTCTGGGACATCTCCACCTGTCTTTGCCTGCATGCGCTGGTTGTAGGTGCCTTTATCCTGCAGGAGACAGTGCAGATTTAATGACATATCAAAAGATGAATCACAACCATTGTAAACATGCATTGACATCACCAATTAAGGACTGGATTTCACAAGACACATCCAAGCACATCAATGTCAATTGTCAACTTTGTGCACAATCAGTAAGTGTATGGCATCAAGGCTGCTCACGCATTGCACTGCATGCCTTGTCTGCCATCTGCCTTAAAGAGACCGAGAGAAAAACAATGGAATAGCTTCGCCAAAACTACTTATCCTTGCCGACCTCAGTAAGTCATTGATACGCTTGCGACACTGCACCCAGGTTCTGTATATCACCCCCTGGTTCAAGACCTCCTCTGCTACCTCCAGACAGACTGCCTTGGACAGGCAGGAGGGTCCTCTGACTCCATCTGTAGGGAAGAGGAACTCCTTCCTTTCTCTGACGGCCTGAAGGAGAACTTGGAGCGGGATGCTGCCTGCTGTCTGACATTTTCTTTGCTCTTGCTGCAGAGAAAAAAATAAATGATGGGGAGTTGGCGCTGGATTTTTTAAATTAAGGAAGGAAAGAGCAGTTACAAATAAGTAAAAGATTTAATTTTGGGAACTCTAAACACACTTACATGAGATGAAGATGCTGCTCTTTGAGGCTTGAAACACAGAATGCTTTATTGCCATGGTGATCATGGTGTTTGAGCCAGTAACAGTGGGTTCCACCAATGAAAGGCCATCCCCACCACATGATAACAGGTCTCCTGTGCCCGTCGCCACACTGTTAATTTAAATATAAAATCGCATGGGATATAAGGAAAATGGTGGAACTGGAAGTTACACCAACTTCCAGTCCAGCTGTCGTGAATGCCATGGGACTCAAAAGCCCAGCCATAATCTAAGAGGGTAGTTTCCTCTTCCTGTGCTAAATATCTCTCCTTAATGAGTTTAAGGAGACCCCTAACCTCATGCTATAGACCAATTCAAATGGACTGAAACCAGAAGACTCATTTGGTGTGTCCCTGATGGCAAATAATAAAAATGATATCCAGATATCCCAATCATGGGGATACTTAAAACAACAGCGTTAATCATACTTTTTAGGGTTTGGTGATACCTTTCCAATGCACCTTGTGACTGCAGGTGATAAGCGGATGAGTTGAGCTGCTTCACTCCCAAATTACACATGATCTCTTGAAATAGCCCTGACATGAATCTGACCCGTGGTCTTGCTGAATTTCTTTTGGCAACCCATATTGAGTAAAAAACTGAAACAACCCCTCAATTACAACTTCCGCTGTGATCTTTGCCAAGGGTATTACCACTGGAAACAAAGTGGACAAATCTATGATGGTTAGGAGAAACTTGTGACCTGACTTAGTTGTGGGTAAGGGCCTGACACAATCCACAAGAACCCTACTAAATGGTTCGTCAAAAGCAGGTATCGGTATCAATGGGGCTTGCTTAATCAAAGGCTGTGGTTTCCCAATCATCTGACATGTGTAATGTGTCTTACAGAAGTCGACCACATCCCTGTTCAGCTTTAGCCAGTAAAAATGTACCATTACCCTAGCCTGTGTTTTCCAAATACCCAAATGACCTGCGACTGGAATCTCATGGGTAATTGTCAAAATTTCACTATGGTAGCAAGGAAGGACAACAATTTGATGAACTACAGCCCAATCCTCATCAGTGGGCCTCTGTGGAGGTTTCCACTTTCTCATTAGAAGGTTATTCTTAACATTAGAGCATTCAGGGATTTTCACAGCCTCTCAGAACATGCTGTCCGAGATATCGTCTTTAATCGGGGTCTGTGTGTTGCGCCTCAATCAAAGATGATCTGCTAAACAATTCAGCCTCGCTACTCAAATTCCTGAAAAAGGTTTCAGCCAGCCAGACATCCGACTTGTCCTTTATAACCACTGATTCTTTCTCATCTTGTTTAATCTTATTAGCCTAGGATCTAGTCACTACACAATCTGGGAATATTCCAGGAAATTTTTCCTGCAAAACTTCAGTTTCAGCAACCTCAACTGGCTTTTCCAAAACTATTGGAGTAATTTTCTAGCAACAAATCCATTCCTTCAATATGCAAATCAGGAACGACGCCCACTGTTATAGGACAGGTGACTAAATCACATTGTAAATTAACTTTATGCAATGCAACGGATAAATAACCTCCCTCAATGCCCCGCACTATGACTTTTGCATTCATTGAACTACTTGGAGGGAAATTCACATCCTTTCCCACCATTAATGATTGGGTTTCCCCTGTATCCCTAAGGAGCACAATCGGCTTGCCTGCCTCACCAGACAAATATAGGGACATCTTACCCTTGAACACAAAACTTCTATAACCTTTGGGGACCTGATTTAATTCATTAGCTCACAGGGGAGAACACCTCTGCTCCTTATTCAAAATCGCCAAGAGACTGGTTTGTCAGCAGCGCCTACTACTGGGGCATCCTTTTCAGGACAGGCTTTTGGTAAACCTATCACAGCTACCAATTTGCCTTTTAACTTCCAGCATTCTGATTGTATATGCCCTCTTTTATCATAAACATAACACATTGGTCCTTTTGACTCAACCCTAGTTTCCCGATTATCTTTCTTACTACTCTGAGGATTGCCTGTATCCTCTCCTTTACCCTTTCTCTCACTAAAACCAAATCTCTTTTCATTATCAACCTTCCTATCTCTCCAACTTCTCTGAAAGCTTCCAAACTGAGGCCTGTAACTACTGCTTTTCTGGGTCAATTTGTAATCATCTGCCATTACAGTGGCATCCCTTATTTTACCAACTATATGTTCTTCCAGGTAGGACCTTATTCCTGAAGGGGCACTGTTTTTAAATTCTTCCTTTAAGACTACTTCCCTAAGGCTCTCAAACTCTTGATCAATCTTCATTGACCTGTACTATCTATCAAATACCATATCCTTTTCTCTAGAAAATTCCATAAATGTCTAGCCCTGCTTTTTTCAAAATTCATGAATTTTTGTACCAACTCATAGGCATTGAGAACAGTTGTGTTAACAATTTCATAATCACTTGACTATTCCTCTGAAAGTGTTGAATGTACCTCTCATGTTTTTCCCACTAACATACATTGTAATAAAATTGTCCAATTTTCTTTCAGCCATTGCAACTCGTAGCAATTTTTTCGAAGGACACAAAGTACATTTCAAATCCTTCCTCGCTGAATTTAGGCACTAAGCAAATATTGGTTGCCAAATCAAAACCAGGAGTTAAATCAGATTCAGCCTCAAGCCTTCCTGCCACCCCGTTTGTGTAATCTAAGCTTTTCTTTGTCCAGTGCAAATTTTCTGGTTTCTCTTTCTCTCCATATGTCTCTTTCTTTTTCTTCCCTTTCAAGTTCAAGTTTTCTCATTTCAAGTTGTAATTATTTGTATTTTTCCCCTTTCTTCATTTTCAAGTTCTTTTTTTAAAATTCATTCATGGGATGTGGGCATTTATTGCCCATCCCTAATTGCCCTTGAGAAGGTGGTAGTGAGTTACCTTCTTGAACCGCTGCAGTCCATGTGGGGTAGGCAAACCCACAGTGCTATTAGGAAGGGAGTTCCAGAATTTTGACCCAGCGACAGTGAAGAAATGGCAATATAGTTCCAAGTCAGAATGGTGTTTGGCTTGGAGGGGAACTTGTGGTGTTCCTATGCAACTGCTGCCCTTGTTCTTCTAGGTGGTAGAGGTCGTGGGTTTGGAAGGTGCTGTCTAAGGAACCTTGGTGTGTTGCTGCAGTGCATCTTGTAGATGGTACTGTCAGGCAAACCCCCCACCTGCCAAGACTAAGGCACACATTATTTTGCCACATGAACATTAAAACTTAAAATTGCAAGCCCCTGACTGGAAAGACATTTGCATGGTAACAGACAATGTTGGAACAAGGGACAAAGGGCCATGCCCTGACTCATTCAACCAACAATAGACTTTTGATTACCAGACGTTGAAGGTGGGGGGAGCTAGCATTCCAGGTTGACTGCTAAGATAGCAGAATCCACAAACACAGAAGAAGTGGTCAGACCCAGTTTTAGTCACATGATTAGCTGGCTGTTGAGATCTGAACTTCCAACAAGGGATTTGAACTCAGAAAAAGCCGTGTGCTCATGAAGTGAAGATCTCTCCTGTCTGCCTGCTCATCTCTCAGGGAACTGAATCTTGTGAAGACACGTGAACCTCAAAGAGAGAAGTCTCCTACAGTGAACAAAATTTAAGATTACTGGGCCCCAATGAACAGAAACACTACCTGCAAACAAGTGAGCTTAAAGCACAGTAAACAAGAAACTCTTCTGATATTGCCTCAAACCCCTCTCTGCGAAATTTTTCTCTTCTCTTTTCTGGCCCTATTTGCATGTGTATATCGCTTGTGCATGCTAGCGTGGGCATGTCGTATATCCAGAGGCATTAACCGTATCAGAGTTTAAGATAATAAATTTCATTTTTCTTCTTTAAACCTAAGAAAAACCTGGTGAGCTCATTTTTTTGCCTTATAATTGGAAAGCCGTGAACAAGGATTCACAAAAAGGGGAGCTCAAAACACAGTGTGTTTAAAATTAAACCCTATTACAGTAAGACCAGGTGAAGATAGTAACAGACGTCCTAGACACATTTCTCACGTGGTCGTAACGGTACACACTGCTGCCACTGTGTGTCGGTAGTGGAGAGAGTGAATGTTTGTAAATGGGGTGCTAATCAAGCAGGCCGCTTTGTCCTGGATGGTGTCGAGCTTCTTGAATGTTGTTGGAGCTGCACTCATCCAGGCAAGTGGAGAATATTCCATCACACTCCTGACTTGTGCTTTGTAGATGGTGGACATGCTTTAGGGAGACAGGAGGTGAGTTACCCGCCGCAGGATTCCTAGCCTCTGACCTGCTCCAGTTGCTTGATTTGTAACTGAATTCTAGCTAACTCAATCTGAGAGCTACCAAGATTCGCTCTTCCTCAAGGTTAAAATGCTAAGCCAACACTTCAACAATTTCTGCCCTTTTAAGCTTTTGATTTTAAACTAACCCCAATTTCTCTGCCACAGCTATTAATGCATCTGCTGTTAACTGTGTTAAATAAATGATAGTCAAATCGTCTCTCTTCACAAAGGCTGGAGTGTTAAAAGTAGACATGCAGATTTTTCTTTACAAGTACAGCAAAAGTAATTGTGAAATCTTGTTCGTTTAAATTCTAGCAAATTCCAGTGTAACTGTTTTACAGCCTCTGATTTCATATCCCGGACCCGAGCCCCAATTTGTTACAGCCTCAGTTGAGACTGTTAACTTTAAAACAAGAGATATGAACACCCCACACTGATTAAAGAATTACACAAGATTTCACATTGTAAGATTTTTAGTATAACTAATCTAAAAATCAACATTAACTAAACAGTAGTAGGTAGCTAATACACTAAATTAGAGAAAGGTATTTCCCATTAACTTAATAACAAACACGAAAACCCCACACCACATTTATACATTACACAGTATTCTCAGCAAAAAAAAAGTATCCTTGTGGTCAAAAGTCCAAAACTCCTCCTAGTTGCAATGGGTTGGATCTCCCAGTCCTTCTCAAAACTACTGTCCTCTGCACTCACTTTTTCCGAGCACATTCGACCTGTATTTTCATTAATAAGTTGGTTCTCCTCCACAAATCTTAACTTTCGAATTGGGTTCAAGTCTTAGCAGCCTTTTACTGTATTGGTGCTCTGAGAGCAGTTGTTTTCTCTCTATCTCCTGAGGCTGCTGCTTCATGTCTTCCTTTCTTCGTTACAGCCAACATACCAAGGAAAGCCTGCTGAATTTATCCAGAATCAAAAGTCAATAGTCCTTTCCTTTCACAATTCTCAGAGTCCATAAGTCTGGCTGTAGCAAAACCACTTAGGCCTTCCCTCACTTCCAGGTGTGAGCAAATGCAACTTGAATTTACATTTTTAGAGCCCCAGCTCCCTGTTTACGATCTGAGAGTCTGGAAAGGCGAAACCCATTGTCTGTCAGGTGTTACAACCTTGCACTCTGCTTTCAAAAGGGTCTTTGACCTGGGTTCCTTGCTTGCATAATAACTAAGACCCCAGGGCTTGTTTCTGGGCAGACTTGGTGTGAGGTCACATGTCTCCTCAGAATCTTTTTTATATCCCATTAAAGATCACAGTTTTTAAAACATAATCATACTACAAAGCCCAGCATTCTTAACAATATGGAGATTTACTTTTGAGGGGAGGTGGGTTGCCTCTGTTACTGGGTCTGTTTAATCAATGTGATCAGATCAAATTTGTTTGGCTAGTATCTTAGAAATAATAACCAGATAACGTGGTTTTAGGTATTTTTGGAAAAACTGTCTATTGTGTTTCATTAAAAGGAATTTATATTATAAATTACATATTACATTTGTACAGCACTTCTCAACCTCGGGATGTCCCAAAGGGCATCACATTTAATGTACTTTGAAATATATTCATTGTTGTACGACAGGGAAATACAACAGTTAATTTGTGTACAACAGGGTCCCACAAACAGCAATGAGTTGATGACCAGTTCATGGTGATTGAGCAATAAATGTTGGCCTGTACACTGAGAACTCACCTTCTTTTTCAAACAGATCTACTGGATTTTTTACATCCAGCTGAGGGCGCAGATGGGCTTCGTTATAACAACAGTGCAACAGTCGCACAACATTATGTGCTCAGGTCTCTGGAATGGGACATGAATCCAAAATCTTTGAACTGCGGTGAGAGTGCTATCACTAAGCATCTTCAAACACTAGACTGGATACGCATTTACCTAACTGAGACACAAGCCTAGAACCAACAATATTTTTAAAATTCATTCTTGGGATATGGTTGTCACTAGCGAGGCCAGCATTTATTGCCCACCCTTAGATGGCCTTTGGAAGATAGTGAGCCACCACCTTGAAATTTTGAGGTCCATGTGATGAAGGTATGTCCACAGTGCTGTTAATTAGGGAGTTCCAGGATTTTAACCCTGCAACAATGAAGGAACAGCGATGCATGTCCAAATCTTGGAGGTGTGTGACTTGAAAGGGAATTTGAAAGGGTGGTGTTCCCATGCACCTGCTGCCCTTGTCCTTCTAACTGGTTGAGGTCATAGATGTGGCAGGTGCTTTCAAAGAAGTCTTGGTGAGCTGCTTTAGTACATTGTGTAGACTGTACACATTGCAGACACGGTATGCCAGTTATGCAGGGAGTGAATGTTTAAGGTGGTGGATGGGCTACTGATCAAGCAGACTGCTTTATCCTAAATGGTTGAGTTTCTTGAGTGCTGTTGCAGCTGTACTCAATGTTATGACTGAGGCGGGAGGAGTGCACTGTTAATTCAGTCCCAGTGCTCCACATGTCACAACATATAGTTAAATTTACCGGTCAATTTACCGAACCGGTCAATCAGACATTCTATTTTCCCCACAAAAAACAAATAACACCAACCAGGTTTCTTTAATAAACAACAAAATTATCTGTTTATTATAAACCAAGTCTTAACCAATAATGAAGTAAATAAACGCACAAATTAAAATATTAAACCCCCTTATTTTATCCTAGCCCTCACGCACACACATACATACAAAACCAGTTAACCAAAAGGAAAAAAAGCTGTTACAAAGAAATAAAAGAAATAAAAAAATCCCCACCTAGACATAAAAGAAGGTATGGAAGGAAGTCCTTTGTTTTGTCGAGGTGTCCCAAAGGCGGATAGGCGGCTGCCACCAGGATTTATTCTAGGACAGTTCTTTCTAGGTGACGTTGATGGTCCGTTTGGGTCGGCTGCATAGAGATTCAGCACAGAAGGCTTCACATAGGTCTTACATCAGGTGTGCAGCAACAAAAGTTTCAGTTCTCACACATTCGATGCAAAGTTCCTTCAAAGATGCAAAGTTTCTGCAAACATGCAGGATTTCTTCAAATACAGGAGACAACAGTACAACTTGATGCAGGATTTGCTTTTCAAGAGAAAGATAGGCTAGCTGGATCTTCTGTTCTCCTGGCAGGTCAATAAGCAAACTCCAACTTTCTGTTTTTAGCCAAAACCAACTGGCTTTTTTAACAGTGCAAAATGAAACTAGAACTGTTCAGCAGCAATCCTGTGACAGCTATAAATCGTGGTCTGTCATTTCCTTGTAAATATCCTTTTCAGAGTCACAAGCACAAACACCCTATTGGGTTATTTGCAAACAGATGCTTTCCAGTAAGATTGGTTTACTTGTCAACCTCCTGTTAATTTTCCTTTTAAGAAAAACACCCAAAGTTCAGCTTCTTCAAGATTCCAGCATCCATGGAATCCTTTTCAATTTTTAAAATATAAATTGTCAAGTTTTAACAAAAAATGAAAACCCTCATAACACCATCCAAGCAAAAGGGGAGTGTTCCAATACTCTCTTGACTTGTACCTTGTTAGAGAGGTTTTGGGGAGTCAAGAGGTGAGCCACTTGCCACAGAATACCCAGTCTCTAACCTGCTCTCATAGCCACAGCATCTATATGGCTGGTCCAGTTCAGTTTCTGGCCATGGTGACATCATGGTGGTGGGAAACTTGGTGATGTAGTGCCATTGAATGTGATGATTCAACTCTTGTTGGAGATGGTAATTGCCTGGCACTGTGTGGTGTGAATGTCACTTGTTTATTTATATAATGTTAATGAGTGAACAGCATAACAGTGAAATATATCTTTCATTCAATGTGCAACTCGCATTCTCTCTAAATGGTGAGATTAAACAGAAGTCCACTTACAGCAAACTCAATCTAGTTTACTTCCCTTATAGGACGTCATTGACTTTTAAAAACACAGCCTTGTAGTTCTTGGCTATGAAATTCACACATTGGCTGTCGACTGCCATTATAATTCTCTAAGAAACAAAAGACCCAGAGGGGAGATGAGGAGAAGTTTATACATAGGGTAAGTTATGATCTGGAAGGCACTATACGAAAGGGTGTGGAAGCAGATTTAATAGCAAATTTCAAAAGTTGTTGGATACATACACTTGAAAAGGCTATGGGGAAAGATCAGGGACGTGGAAATACTTGAGTAGCTCTTTCAAACAGCAAGCACAAGCACATTGGGCTGATTGGCCTCTTGTGTTACATGATTTCAAAAGTTGTTCCCTGAACCCAGGGTTTCTGACATCGAGGGCCTACACAAGCAATGGTGCTGTTCCCTTCTCAAAAGGGCTCAGTCCAAACTCACTACCCCAAGATGAGCCTATTCCTCAATCTACCAAGAGGTACCTTGCAGCCATGCCTGTAGTTATGCTGGCACAAAGCAACAGGTGGTTGGATCTCTCATTATTACCTCAGTCATTCACAGGTTATCGATCTTTAGCAAAGGAGACTGCTTGTAGACTGACAGCCAGTGTGCCATCCTGGGAAAACTGAACAGAGTAACTTTGTAATTATGTGGACAATCTGTGAAAATAGCATGGTTGCAAAACAAAAATCTTCATTATAAAGCAAGTCACGGCATATATCCTAAAACACTAATAAAAATCCAGTAATCCCATGTAATAAAATCGAATTTTACTTAATTCAAAGGCAGTGCTCACATGATGGTAAATTACCTGGCCCGGTGTGCAATCTTTGACCTCATTAAGATGGCGGATTGACCTGCTTCTGTCCGTTACCCGAAACCCAAGCCCTCAATAGACCTTACCAGAATGGCCGCTCGACGTGCCCACGAACGTCACCTGAACCTCACTAAGATGGCAGCTGAGCTGTGTATCTGTTTGTAATTTGTCGGTAATTAAATAAATCTTGGGCATTATGGACAAGAAAAAGAAAGCGTTCGATGTGACGGCAGCGTCGGTGAGTCTTGGAGATTGTAGAAAATGTTGCTGCTGAATTTAAATCTTGTCAGCAGGCCCACGTCCGTCCCCGGGCTTTCCTGGCTACTCTGCTTGGTATCTTCATCTATCACTGTGTATTCGCGCTGCAGAGGGGTTGGTGAAAGTTGGAGCACTCCTGGTGTCTTTTACAAGTTTCTATGGCTTTTTTAATTCCCTATATTATCGAAATGTTTCATAAACTTGTGCAAAACTCTGTTGCGCGTATATCTAACTCGTACCAAGTCCCATTCACCTGTCACCCTTGTGCACACTGACCTACACTGGCTCTCAGTTAAGCAATGCCTTGATTGTTTTCAAATCCCTCCATGGACTCGCCCCTTCCTTTCTGTAATCTCCTACAACCCTCTGGGATGCCTGCGCTCCTCCAACTCTGGCCTCTCGAGCATCCCCGACCTCTCCACCCCACCATTGGCGGCCTTGCCTCCAGCTATCTGGGCCCCAAGCTTGGGTATTTCCTCCCTAAACCTCTCCACCTCTGTCTTCTCCTTCAAGGCCCTCCTTAAAAGCTACCTCCACAGCCATACTTGTCACCTCACCTAATGACCCATATTTTGCAGACAGTGGCAAACGAACAGTACTTGCTGTACATTACGCTTAGCCAACAGCTTTATGGTGGGCTATTGTGTGGCAACTTAATAGAGCCATTTCAGTGCAGTACCATCTATAGAGGATCTGCGACCTGTGTGAATAGAGCAAGCAACTGCATGGTCTCTTCACCAATCAGATTGAAGGATTCTTACTGAGGCGCACAGAACCTAAACCAGGAAGTGCAAGTTAAAATATTTAAATCAGTGTAAAATTATGTACAGAAAGTAAAATAAAGAGAGGGAAAGGACGATTGAATTAACAGAGTGATGAGACAGAAAAAGTTTTTTTTAAAGTATTTTTAAAATCTCCCAACAATAATTAATATCTGAAGGAATGAGACTCCACAGTTGAGTCAAAAGAAATTTTCAGTGTCAGTAAAGTTGTTTGATAGGAACAGCTATTCCTTCTCGATCTGTCTACAGCCTTTGATGACGGTTGACCACACCATCCTTCTCAAATGCCTCTCAAACTGTCATCCAGCTTGGTGGGATTCTTCTCGCCTAGTGCCCAGCATCTAATTGTAGACGGTGTATTGCCCACTCTTACAGCATTACCTCTAGTGTCCCCCAAAGGATCTATCTTTGGCTCCTTCCTGTTTCTCATCTACATGCTGCTCCTCGGCAACATCATTCAAAAATGCAGTATCAGTTTTTACATGTATGCTGATGACACCCAGCCCTACCTCACCACCCTTTTTTTTTAAAACACCTCCACAATCTTTCATTTTGCTTCACTGACATCCAATACTGGATGAACAGAAATTTTCTCCAGTTAAATATTGGGAAGACCGAAGCTATTGTTTTCAATCCTAGCCACTGACTCCATCCCTTTCTTGGCTCTGTCTGAGGTCGAACCATACTGTTTGCAACATTGGTGTCATATTTGACTCCAAGATGAGCTTCCGACTGCATATCCACGCCATCACTAAGATCATCTGTTTCCACCTCCGTAACATCACTCCCCTGTGTTCCTGCCTCAGCTTATCAAATGCTGAAATTATCATCCATGCCTTTATTACTTATAGACTTGATTATTCCAATGCGCTCCTGACCAATGTTTTACCCTTCATAAACTTGAGATCGCGCAAAATTCTGCTGCCCATATCCTAACTCAAACTAAGTTCTGTTCACCTATCGCCCCTGTGCTCGCTGACCTACATTGACTCCCGGTTAAACAATGTGTTGATTAAAAAATTCTCATCCTTGTTTTCAAACCTCTCATGGCCTTGCCTCTCCCTATCTCTGTTGTCTCCTCCAGCCCCACAAGCTTCCAACATATCTGTGCTACTCTAATTCTGGCCTCTTGAGCGTCCCTGATTTTAATTGTTCCACCATTGGTGGCCGTGTCTTCAACTGCCAAGCTCGTAAGCTCTGGAATTCCCTCCCTATACCTCTCCACCTCGCTTTCCTCCTTTAAGAGACACCTTAAGACTCTTTGACCAATCTTTTATCTAATATCTCCTCATGTGGCTTGGTGTTAAATTTTGCTTTATAACGCTCCTGTGAAGCTCCTTTGAATGTTTTATTATGTTAAGGGTGCTATATAAATACAAGTTGTTGTAGTAATTAAGACTTATGACATTGGTAAAAATTCATTTACACTTGAATAAACAAGCTGTAAATTTTGTTGGGTATCTAGTGAGTAAGTAGCACAACTTCACCCCTTTCATGTGTTTTAATGCCAAATCTATCAGCGAGGTACCAGTGTGGTGAAGCTTGTGGAGGAGTAGCTTCCTGATTTCTCGATTAGGGTTTGAACTCACAGCCTTTTAACTCATGGAGGAAAAGTGCTACAACTGATCCAGATGTGACACGAAGTCAGTGTAATGCTTTTCCTGATTGTTATCCAGGTAACTCTGCTGGAAAATGCACATATATGACTGTGTGAGTACAAGCTTAGGCTTAGTTATGACACCTCTCTCAGTTGAGTAGGTTACAGTTGGTTATTTTGACTTGCCCACAAAGAACAGCCGCTATGGCAAAGTACTAAATGGGGTGGCAGCACCCAGCATTGATCAATACTTGGGTAAAGGGAAAAATGAAAGGAATTGGGAGTGAAAAAATGTGGATGCTTTTTTGTAAAGTGAATAACTTTTCCATTTGCCTTTCCCACATCAGCCAACCTTATGGTGTCTCTGAACAAGATTGTCAATTTAATAGCATATAGCACTTTTCTCCTGATTGGCTAAGGCATGAAGCATTGTAAACCTCCTCGGCTACTGATGGTTACTTAAACTGTGAAGGCTGTTTTTCGTGATGAAAAATTACAATAGCTGTTTGATTTTTAAGTCATTTCCATGATCTATAAGTAACTATATAATGATATGTTTTCTACTGGTGGGCAGCTGTCACATTCAACTTGCATCATACTTGTAAAGTGTCCATCATACTTGAATTGCCACACTTGGAAAGTGTTTGCCACTTATCAGTGGAGCCAAAATTGTGATTGTCTGAAATAAATAAAGAAAGAACCCAGAACAGATGTGTGTTAACTGACCAACAAGTTTGAGTTTCAGTACACAGGTCACAAGGCTACCAGCAAACAACTGTTAAGCAGCAAAGAAAAGCAGTGAACAAAAGGGAGATATAACAAACCCTGCGAACTGTAGATCAGTCAGCTTAATTTAAGTGATTGGAAAGATACTGGAATCTATACTAAAAGAAGTGACAGAAGAGCATTTAGAGACAGGAAATATAAAATAGCATGGATTGCAAAAGGCTATGCCATGGTTAACTAACCTCGTAGAATTCTTTGAAGAGGTAATGGAAAGAGTAGACAAGAGTAACTCTGTAGATGTCATGTACTTAGATTTTCAAAAGGCCTTTGATAAGGTACCAGACGGTAAGCTCATGACAAAGGTTAGGGCATGTGGAGTCAGGGGACAAACAACTGAATAGACAGCAAATTGGCTAAAAAAACAGAAAGCAGAGAGTAGGGGTAAAGGGTAACCATTCAGATTGGAGGAAAGTAGGAAGTAGTGTTCCACAGGATCAGTGCTGGGACCATTATTATTCATAATTTGCAATAATGACTTGGACTTAGGAGTGAGCGACACAATATCAAAATTTGCAGATGGCACTAAACTGTGGATACAGCTAAAACTGAGGAAGAATGCAACATAATACAAGAAGACATTAGAAAACTTGTAGACTGTGCAAATAAAACTTTTAACGTAGATAAATGTGAGGTGATTCAGTTTGGTAGGAAAAATAGAAACATCACCTACACCTGAGAAAATAAACTTTTTTTTATTTGTTTCATGGGATGTGGGCATCGCTGGCAAGGCAAGCATATGTTGCCCATCCCTAATTTCCCTCGAGAGGGTGGTGGTGAGCTGCCGCCTTGAACTGCTGCAGTCCATCTGGTGTATGTACACCCACAGTGCTGTTAGGAAGGGAGTTCCAGGATTTTGATCCAGCAACAGTGAAGGAATGGTGATATAGTTCCAAGTCAGGATGGTGTGTGGCTTGGAGGGGAACTTGCAGGTGGTGGTGTTCCCACACGTCTGCTGTCCTTATCCTTTTAGGTGCTAGTGGTCGCGGGTTTGGAAGGTGCTGTCGAGGGAGGCTTGGTGAGTTGCTGCAGTGCATCTTGTAGATGGTGCACACTGCTGCCACTGTCTGTTAGTGGTGGAGGGAGTGAATGTTTAAGGTGGTGGATGGGGTGCTGATTAAACAGCCTGCTTTGTCCTGGATGGTGTTGAGCTTCCTGAGTGTTGGAGCTGTACTCGTCTAGGCAAGTGGAGAGTATTCCATCACACTCCTGACTTGTGCCTTCTAGATCGTTGACAGGCTTTGGGGAGTCAGGAGGTGAGTTACTCACCACAGAATTCCCTAGCTCTGACCTGCTCTTGTAGCCACAGTATTTATATGGCTCGTCCAGTTCAGTTTCTGGTCAGTGGTAAGCCCCCAGGATGTTGAAATTGGGGGATTCGGTGATAGTAATGCTATTGAATGTCAAAGGGAAATGGTTAGGATCTCTCTTGTTGGAGATGGTCATTGCTTGGCAATTGTGTGGTGTGAATGTTACTTGCTACTTGAATGGGGTAGAACAGCAAAGGGATCTCGAGATACTGGTAAATAAATTATTAAAAGCAGCATTGTAGGTCAATAAATCAATTAAAAATGCTAACAAAGCACTGGGATTTATTTTCAAGGGAATATATTTCAAAAGTAGTCAAGTTATGTTAAACTTATTTAGGACAATGTTCGTGCCGCACATAAAGTACTTTGCGCAGTTCTGATCTCCATAATATAAAAGGGACATAAAAGCACTGGAGAAAGTGCAAAAAAGATTTACGAGGATGGTACCAGAACTGAGAGATTGCAGCTGTCTGAGAAAGACAGAACAGGTTGGGGCTTTCTTCTTTAGAAAAAAGACTTAGAGGTGACCTGAGAGAGGTCTTTAAAATTATGAATGGGTTGGACAGGGTAGATTTGGAGAGAATGTTTCCATTTGTGGGAGAATCCAAAACTGGACGTCATAAATACAAGGTAGTTACTAATAAATCCAATAGGAAAATAAGGAGAAATTTCTTTACTCAGAGTGGTTAGAATGTGAAACTCACTGTCACAGGAAGTGGTTGAGGCAAATGTCTTGGATGCTTTCAAAAGGAAACTAGACGAGTACATGAGAGAAGAGGGAATAGAAAGATATGCTGAAAGGCTGAGATGCAGCATGTGGAATGGGAAGACCCTCTAAACACCAGCGCAGACTAGGTGGACCCAGTGACCTGTTTCTGTGCTGTATGTTCTATATAAGAAACATGTAGTAAGCATTAAGTTACTGTTGAAGAACTAGCAAATAGAATAAAATTAGCCATTCAAATTGCTGGAAAAATGGTCAGTTTCCTTCTAGTAGATATGTTGCTGCCAATGCTGTTGCACATAAAAAATAAATTAGCATCGTAAGTAAAAAAAAAAGTAATTCATAATGGAAAAATGTTATTAAAAGTAGCTGTAAAATTACCTTTACTATCGTAGAAACACATTCCAGCAACTTTTCTAGAAAGCCAGGCCTTCTCTCTCGAGTCTTTGGTTGGCTTTTGTTCCATTCCCAGAGATGAAGTTTAGCTGGAGTTTCCCTCCCGATCTTTTGGGAGCTTAAGGCTTTCCTGACCATCCTTTTTTCCATTGCATGCCTCTATGTATATGTCCTCTGTTTCTCTTCTGGGCTCTGTTGGTGCACAAACATCGCTCCCCTTGGTGTTTTTTTTTGCATCATCTGTTGAAACACTGCTGCTCTGGATCGACTACATTTTTTTCCCTTGCACCCAGCGTATCCTCACCTCCTGCTCCACATGACTGCTGTTTGGTTCCCAGCTGCTTCCTCAAGGAAGAAAGAATTTTCATTTCTATAGCACCTTTCCCAACCTCATGGTGTTGCAAAGCACTTTACAGGCAATTAAGTACTTTTTGAAGTGTAGTCACCATTGTAATGTAGAAAACACAGCAGTCAATTTGCACAGTTCAAGCTGTCACAAACACCAGTGAGTTAATGACAAGTTAATGGGTTTCTTTTAGCGATGTTGGAAGGGAGTCGCATAGCAGCTCCACAAGATTTGCAGGGCAGCAGTGGTGGGCAGCTGAGAGTATGTGAGTAACCACCCTACTTATACAGGAGCAATATGAGAGCTCATACAGACCAGTTTTAGAGCAGTTCACAGGAGCAGGTCACCGGTCACCTCCTTGATGTTTCATTCAGAGTGGGCAGTCTACTGTCTTACTGGTTTGAATCTTCTGCTGTCTAATGCCAGAAGACAATAAATAACCTGCATTTAGGAAGTGTTAATACTGATAATTAGTCTTGAGCAAAACCTTATTATTCCAAGCAAAGTGAATGAAAGTAAGGAAGGGGACACATTTGTGCAGCACCTTTTATAGCCTCAGGATATCCCAAAGCTCTTCGAAGCCAGTGAATTGCTTTTGAAATGCTGTCGCTCTTGTTGTAGGCAAGCATGTATCCAATTTGTACACAGCAAGATCGCACATACAGCAAGGATATAAATGGTTGAGGGAGGAATGTTAGCCAGGACATAAGGTATTTTTCCTGCTCTTCTTTGAATAGTGCCAGTGAATCTTTTGCATTCACCTGAACAAGTCTCAGTTTAACTTGTCATCCAAAACATGGTGCCTCCGATAGTGCAGCTGGATTATGTGTTGCAACCCTGGTGTGGGGCATAAACTCACAACCTTCTGACGTAGAGGCAGGAGTGCTTCCACTTAGCCATAGGAACAAGAGTAGGCCGTTCAGCCCCTAGAGCCTGTTCTGCCATTCAGTTCGATCATGGCTGATCTTGATGTTTTAGTTTTAGAGATACAGCACTGAAACAGGCCCTTCGGCCCCACCGAGTCTGTGCCGACCATCAACCACCCATTTCATCCTAATCCTACACTAATCCCATATTCCTACCATATCCCCACCTGTCCCTATATTCCCCTACCACATACCTATACTAGGGGCAATTTATAATGGCCAATTTACCTATCAACCTGCAAGTCTTTTGGCTTGTGGGAGGAAACCGGAGTACCCGGAGAAAACCCCCTCAGACACTGGGAGAACTTGCAAACTCCACACAGGCAGTACCCAGAATTGAACCCGGGTTGCTGGAGCTGTGAGGCTGCGGTGCTAACCACTGCGCCACTGTGAGGTTTCATTCAGAGCACCAGGTGGCATTCATACCTAACGTTTGGTATGCCTCCTTAAACACTTACTTTGGGCATTGCCGTTCAGTTTTTCATTTTACCCTAATTCATCTAACAGAAAAAGGAAAAGTTACAGTGTATTTATTATTAATATATACAATTCTGGGGAGAAAGTCTGTAATGTTTGCTTTAAATATCTCAATGCTTTAGTTTCTCCAAAAAGAAACCTGTGTTTATAATAATTTGCCCATTATATTGTATGATATCAAAATGTGAGGTCTGCTGGTGTTAATCAAAAATTGCCTTTGAGAGCAGTGCAAAACCCTTCTGTTGCCTCATGTATTCTGCACTGAGTAGAAATTGTTGGATTTTTAATTTGTTAAATGTTCCAACAATCCCATCTTGTGTTTTATTGTTAAAAAATAATAATTCTGTGTTGTAGTTGGTGGATCTGAAGGCAGAACTTTATCGGAAACAGGAGGAGTTCAAGCATGATAAACTTCTGAAAGAAGCAGGGGCTCCATTTAAAGCCAAGCCAGTCAATAAGGTAAGAGAGCTATGACCGCCACTACTGCTGTTTTTCATCAGGCTTGTTGAGGTCCTGTTATTAATGGTAACTAACCTGAACATTGCTGTCACTTAGCAGCAAAGTATTAATGATGGATGTGTACATTTTTTATTCTTATGTTCAGCTGAACTAGGGAATTCAACATTTTCTCCTTTCAGTTGTACTTGGAGAGGACATAGTAGCTGATTGAGAATATCACACAAGAGGGATATTGGCACGTTGAGGTGCATTGGCCTAAGTGCAAATTTTGTTTTCCTTACTCTATTTATTCCTGTGTTCTAAAGGAGCCGAGTGTTCACACTGCAAAATATGGTTCTTAAGGGTAGATGTGCCTCATGGTGACCTTAAATTCTTTTGTAAAAATGACACATGCTGCACGTTGGGATTCTTAGCTAGATTTAGTTTAGTTTTTTTATTGCCACTTTTCTTACTGTGTAGCAAGCACCTTCCCTCTCACCCAGCAGACCAGCGAGGGACTTGATCCCAGGTTTGTGTCCATCTCATTCTATGGCTGAATGTATGGGAATATTCTTCCTTCAGTTTCAGCTTGTAACTGACTCCTGAATAACCATTGTTCCATACCAAAATCATTTGAGATTGGAGCTGAGGCACATTGTTGGTGCAGACTAGAGGATCTTTATTCTGCATCTAGCCATTGCTGTACCTAACCCAGGAATGTTTGATAATGGCAATCTGATAGCAATGGAAAATATTCTAGTCTCTCACACTAACACCCCTCACCTTGATGAGCAAAAATAAACCTCTAGAAAATAAGTAATCAGTACTATGTACTTGCTCTGACACTAAGGTTGCCTTTTTTTATTCTTTCATGGGAGGTAAGCGTCGCTGGCAAGGCCAACTTTTGCCCATCCCTAATTGCCCCGGAGAAGGTGGTGATGAGCCGTCTTCTTGAACTGCTGCAGTCCCTCTTAGTGTAAATACACACACAGTGCTGTTAGGAAGGGAGTTCCAGGTTTTTGACCCAGCGATATATTTCCAGATCAGGATGGTGTGTTACTTGGAGAACTTGCGGATGGTGGTGTTCCTATGCGTCTGCTGCCCTTGTCCTTCGAGGTGGTAGAGGTCACAGGTTTGGAAGATGCTGTCGAACAAGGCTTGGCACCTTGTATATGGTACACACTGATGCCACAGTGCGCCTGTGTTGGAAGGAGTGAATGTTTAAAGTGGTGGATGGGGTGCAGATCATGTGGGTTGCTTTGCCTTGGATGGTGTCGAGCTTCTTGAGTGTTGTTGGAGCTGCACTCATCCAGGCAAGTGAATCCATAATTTAACAGTCATTACATTACAACATATTCTATACTCTTGAGATGCAGAGAAATGTTAAACTTATGATATGTGAATTTAACAGAAGCCAAATATCTGGATCAAGCAAAACGCAGGTGTTTCTGATCGGGCTGAGAAGGATGTAGAAGAAAGTATTGAGGAACAGCAGACTCTCGATAAATCAAAGTAAGAGTTTTAACTGGAATTTATCTTCACTGTGAATCAAAGTCCCAGTTATATTGTCATTTAACTGTTCAGTGACACCGTACTTGAAGTGTCATATTCCATTCCAGTCACCTACTAAAATACACTGATATTGAAAGGGGAGGATTGTTAAGATTTTCTGACTGAAGCAGAGAACACGTGCTGAGCCACTGCAATTTACCATGAAATGATCAGGCACATGATCATCCTTGGGATCTGCCCTCCTTTCAGGGGAGATGCGAAGCAGCAGAGCACTGGGAGGGTGGATCTAGCAGCAGAGGAGAATATCATAAATAATGTAATTGAACTGGGTAATGGCAAAGGCACAAAATTATCCATCAATATTGTTATAGACCCTCTCTACAATGTGAGCAGGCAACGATGTGATGTAAAAACCATTGCCTCTCAGTCCTTCCTTCCTCTTTAACCGTTTAAAAATTGAGCTTAATGTCATCTATTGCCACTGCCAAGTCTACCTTGTTTTCTCTCACTCTTTTCACCTCAGTGGTGTCCTGCATTCTAGGTCTTGGTTCTTCATTTTGGTCCCTCAATTTAAAAGAACCAATTAAAAGAAAGACTTGCATTTATATAGCACCTTTCATGACCTCAAGACATCCCAATTAAATACATACTTTTTGAAAAGTAGTCGCTGTTGTAATATAGGAAACGTGACAGCCAATTTGTGCACAGCAAGATCCCACAAACAGCAATGGGATATTGACCAGATAATCTGTATTTTTACGATTGGTTGTGGGATAAATATTAGCCACAATACTGGAGAGAACTCTGATGCTCTTCGAAATAGTGCCACGGGATCTTTTACTTCCATCTGAGAGGGCAGATGGAGTCTTGATTTAAAGTCTCATCTGAAAGTACAGCACTCCCTCAGTCCTACACTGCGACTGTCAGCCTAGATTATGTGCTCAAGTCTCTAGAGTGGGGCTCTTCAAATAAGGGATTTCAGTTCAAAAGAACTGCCTGTGGTAGAATGTTTGTGCTATGTTGTAAAAGACCACGCTTACGCCTTGTGTTAACTGTGGGCAAAATTAATTTGTGCTTTCTTTAGGCAGAGGCTGGAGGAAAAAGCAAAACTTTATGAGCAGATGACAAAAGGAGACTTGCCAGGTAATCTGGATTGTGGCTTATAAATTTTGTTCAAATATTTCCATTTAACTCTGGATTTTAAAAAAGCAGCTTTAGTTGTGGGATTTATGTGAAATGTGTGATATTGGTTTGGGAGGTCTCACACTTAAGTTCATCTGGGACCATTTGATGCTAATAGTAAGAGCCTGAAATTGAAAGTGTTCTCTTCCCAGTACCGTCCCTTATTTTGGTGACTGCAAACACTTGAATACTGCTCCCTTATCTAGGGGCACTTGTCTGATAACCAATCCCTCTCATCTCTAACTTCCAGCCTCCATCTACAGCAGAATGGCTTTTGATGTCAGTTAGATTATTGATCATTCTGGCTGTCTGCCTGTATTAACTGAGTTCTCACTGTGCTGGCTTTTCTCATCAACTGGAGCTGTTTGGAGTAGTACATGCCTATGTTGCATGTACTTTTTCTTCCCCCATTTTCTTTGTTTACACATTCTGCAGTTCTCCCTCTGCCAGTTCCATGGGCAGCAGTTTGTTGATATGTTCCCACTGTTTCTGAGTGGCATTCCAGACAGTCCTCTAGTGGATGTGAACAAGACTGCTTCATCCTGTCTTTCTTAGGGGAAGGACTTTGTTCCCAAGAAGAAGCACTCAAGATTTACAACAACAACTTGCATTTATATACCGCCTTTAACAAAGTAAAAGGTCCTAAGGCTCTTCACAGGAGAGTTATCAAATGAGCCACATAGGGAAGTATAAGGACAGGTGAAGAGGTTTAGAGAGGGAATTTGAGCTTGGGGCGTAGGCAGCTGAAGGCATGGCCACAAACGGTAGAGCAGTGAAAATCTCATACACAAGAGGCTAAAATTAGAGCGATGTAGAGGTTGATCTCTTAATTTGCAACTAATGTGCTCTTAATAGAATTTATGGGGTAAATAGAGAGAAACTATTTCCTCTGGTGTGGGAGTCCAGAACAATTGGACATGACCTTAAAATTAGAGCTAGGCGATTTGGGAGTGATGTCAGGACATGCTTCTTCACACAAAGGATAGTGGCAATTTGGGACTCTCTGTTAATACTCCAGAAAGCCAGTTCATGAAGGGTCGAACTGGAGCCAATCTTTATACACTTGTATAACTCTGTAAATAAATGGTTATAATTACAAGAATACACCTCCAAACTCAGCAACCATAGTTTCAGTCTGCATCTATTTTTAGTGGGCTCAAGTGAATCCCCAGTTGATGCCCACCGCCTGCATACAATTAATCACATTTAATATACAATTAATACTTTCCAAAAAGCTGTTGAGGTTAGGTAATTAAAAATTTCAGAACTGAAATCGATAGATTTTTAACATAAGGTCATCGACCTGAAATGTTAACTTTTTTTCTTTCGCCACAGATTTTCCAGACCTGCTGAGTATTTGGAGCATTTTCTGTTTTTATTTCAGATTTCCGACATCTGCAGTATTTTGCTTTTGATAGATTTTTGGTAGGCAAGAGTATTAAGGGTTCCGAAACCACGGCAGGTAAATGTAGTTAAGATACAGATCACTGATAATCTAATTGATTAGTGAAACAGCCTCAAGGGGCTGAATGGCCTACTTATTTTCCTAGAAACTCAATATAGTGTTGCAGGTCAATGCATTCTGCATCTGGGACCTCCACTCTGGGCAGATTTGAAGAAAGATGGAACCCCCTAAGAATTAGATTTTTTAAAAAGAAATTGCTATTTAGAAAGAAAACGTTTAAGCAAGCAAACCAAATGGAGCTGGCTTTATTTTGGCCAGAGCAGATTGTTCCGAAAGCATCATTTGAAATAAAACAGAAAATGTTAGAATACACGTTTGAGTGAATATCTGAAGAAAAAAGACAGTAATTTGGGTTTTGATGAAAGGTGAACATTTTGGTTGTGACCCATCGTTTCAGTTTGTGTGTGCAGCTGGAGCTGATTTGCATTTCAACATTTTCAGTTTTTATCTCGTTACCAATAAATGCAGTTTTTTAAAATTTATCTCTGCCTTTGCATCTCTTCCACCTTCAATTCAAAATCCACTATCCTGTGCCAGATGAAGAAACAGAAAGCATGTACTTGGTAGATTTCACACAGAAGATTTTTGACAAGCAGAAGGAATTGCAGGCTCTACGTGACAGCGAGGCAGCAAAGAAGGCAGTGGAGAGTGAAAAAGATGAGGATGCAGTGCCTGAGTCTGAAATTGCATCACTGCAGAACCCTGATGAGGAATGGTGAGAATCTAGAACGTGGGGATAAATCTATAGTGTCCTAGAATTTTTAATTTGCAAATATTGATGCTGCAAGAAACAGTCAGTCACTGGCACTGTTAAATTTATTATAATGCAATGATAGTCTTCATTCAACTATATTTCATGGCCATTTGTATTCTCATTTTGTTAGGATTATAATGCTCCAAGCAAGAGATGCTGGAAGTGTGTATGTGCAGAGAGCTCACAGGCTATGAATCCCCTAATAGCCTCACATGTTCTGTTTAGATTTACATGTTACCAATGGGCACTCCAGTGAGGTACTGGAGTGCTAACAATACCTGTTGTAATGTACCCTAGTGTGTGTAGCGACCTTCAGGAGAGGACTTCAAGGTTCCTTTTAATTCTTGGGTTCAAATGACACCCATTTAGAAACTTTGCTTTTATGCTTTATGTTATCATTTTAAGGCCTTGCTTAAATTATATTCTTGCCTTCCCCTGCCAGACAACCAGGAGTTCTATAATATGGTTATCAATTAGGTATATTTTTCCAGTTTAGTATTTAGCTTAAAGTGTACACATAATGGCTGGCACAAAAGTAAAGTCACTATCTTGGTTAAGGGATGATTAAATAGTAATTTGAACTAAGGGCTGTGCTTTTCTGTGTGCTTCCCTCCCTCCCTCAGGGTTGACTATGTGGATTCTTTAGGCCGATCCAGAAGATGCATGAAGAAAGATTTGTCAGGACTACTCGCTATGGATAAAGATCTAAAAGGATCAAGGTAACTATGAATAAATAAAAACAGAAAATGCTAGTTTTTATTCTGTTTTTATTTGAGTTCCAGCATCCACAGTATTTTGCTTTTGTAACTATGAGTAATGTCCCTTTAGGAGCAATGAGCTATAGGGACAGAGGCAGTACAGGTGCCTCATGGGAAATCAAATTGGGTATGGGTGCGCGTCTTGTAGGAACAAGCGGTTAGTTTATTATCCAGAGTATAAGTAAACTTCTTTCATTTTACTTTTTAAGCAAATGTTCATGCTTGTGCAATCAGTATGGTATTGGATAATTGGAATACTGTTCCACTTTCAGTACCCATTATTACATGTATTGAGTATTCCCAGATCTACAACAAAGTTTTCTGTATGATACCTCAGCAGTGTCCCAATTGTTGCAGTATTGATGGCGTGCTGCATTTGTACAAAATGTTAAACCAGCAATTCTGTCTGCTTCCTCCAGTGGGCGGTAAAGATTCCACGATGTTACTTGAGGAGCAGGGAGTCCTCCTGCTATCCTGGTCAAAATTCCTCCCTGAATCAACACCACCAAAAACAGATTAACTAATCATTAAGCTGTCAGCTGTTTGTGGGATGCAGGATAGCTGACACACTTGCCTGCATAACAGTCCTTTTTCTTCAAAAATTATTCATTATTTTAAGCACTATGGACGGCTTTGACTTGATGGGGTGCTATATAGATTCAAGTTTTTTTTGTCTCATTAACCTGAAGTGCACTCCTTATTTGTACCCGCGTGGCATTTAAATTGCAGCCATCCAGTGACCATTTTAAATAAGACTGCCCATTTATTACTGACTTCTAGGCCATTTTGTGTGTGTATTTATGCTCACAAGCTACTGGGTTAAAACTGCTGTAGAATAATTTCACTGGGACCCTTCCAGCAGATAGAGGGGGAAGACTGTTATTCCATTAGTTTGGACTGGAACTTGAATGGGTGGGTTACAACAATGTTCTTTCACCTCCTAAGGGTTGCAACCCACCAGAACCCAGCCTTCTCCTGCATTTCTGTTTAGACTTGCTTTACTTGGCATATTAAAACTATATGAACACTCCAATATCCTAAATAAATTGTTGCCTTGAAGTGAAATTGTCACTTGTCTTTTCAAACTATTTATGTTTAACGGAAAACAAACCTCATCCAACAACAAAAACCCTACCTTCCAGAAGTTCATTCTGTTGTGGATATGATCCTTTCTGCAGCACAAAGTTAGTTTCGGGATTTGCACAAACTTTTTGTTATGGATTATTTCTGGCTTCCCCAGGAACTTGGCTAGTTTGAAAGCTCCTCTGCATCTGGCACACTAAACACCCGTCCTTCTCCCTGTCTTCTCTTGGTGCTGAAATTATGATTCATTTTATTGTTTCCTATTGTAGCTTATTCTGTCTCAGGAGCTTAAAGCTGCCGAAGTCTTTGTTACAATTCAGGTTACGTCCCAATACTCTTTACTAACGCTCAATACAAAATGAAGGCTTCATAGGCAAGCTCACACTCCTGTGTGCTGGAGTTTCATCCTTCAGGTGAAAAGTAAATTCCTATACCTTTGGGAACCCATTGGAAATGGCATAAGTTACCCACTGTACCACACTGAACTCTTTGATAGTTCAGACTAACACTATAAATTTGTGTTTATTATTTGAAACAAAATAGGTTAGCAAATTAAGATGACAATATAGTTCTTAATCCAATATGTTAAAACTTTTTTAAATATCAAAATAATAAAACCCTTTAAGCCTTTTGCATAAGCACACGCCTTTTGTACACAATCGTTCTGCCTTGTTGCAGTCTTGCCTTCTGAAGTGACTGAACTGAACTCGAAAGAAAACTAGGCCTGTGACTCAGATCTAACATATTAAATAGTTTCTAATGCCTCAAGAACAAAAAAGATTTGTCAATATTGGCGTCTTGCTGTGGAAGCAGTTGTGATGAATCAACCATTACAGATAACTGCTCTCTTTCTTCTACAATGGCCAGGTAACTAATGCTAGTTGTTTCTTTAGTAAAAGGAAGATACTGCAAATACTGGAAATCTTAAACAACAAGAAGATGCTGGAAAACACTCAGCAGGTCAGACAGCATCTGTGGAGAGAGAAACAGAGCTAACGTTTCATCCGGTCCTGAGGTTCGTTGACCTGAAACCTTAATTCTTGTTTCTCCTTCCACGGATGCTCCCTGACCTGCTGAGTGTTTCCCAATGTTATCTGTTTTTATTTTAATTGGTTGTCTCTATCACCTGTATGGATAGGGATGGAGAGCTGTATGAATTTTTTTTTAACTGGCTATGCTTCAGACAAAGCCTACTGGATTTTTATCATCTCTCAGCCAGGGAATTGCTAATACTTATACAAAATGTTACTTACACTTCAATGTTTATGATGTTTCCAAACAATACATGCATTCAGCCAGCAAGACAAAGTAAATCTCAAAGTACAGCCTCATGGCTAACATTTTAAACATTTTAGTGTCTTGGTCTTGTATAAAAATGCATTGTATAGAAAATCTTAGAATTTGAAACCAGGCAGGTTGCGTTCCGTCATACTCTTTACCTCCCTCAGGCTTTGCCGGTGATCTTCAAACCCAAATTTGGTATTGTATTATCACTGTCTGGATTTGGCTCACCTTCATTTCAACCTTGGTAATGAATAATGAAACAGAAAAGAATTTCTGGTGCTCCTGCTTGTTGGGAAGTGAATAATAGCAAATACTGTCCTCTGATGCTGTGACCAAAGGAGTTGATGTGGGTCTCTGCAATATGTCTTTGGTTTGAACTGTTCACAGGCAAGAAGTGGAAAAAAAGACATTGCTTTCCGAAGACATGAGAAGGGAGCTTCAGCGGCAGCAGTGGGAAAAAGAGGAAGAGGAGGCACTGAGCAGACCAATTGGACCAATGCACTATGAGGACATCCGGCAAAATGGTATCAATTTTACTGTATGGTGCATACTTTATAAGTTGTATTTAAAGTGTCCACAGTTGAATTACCAGGGTTAAATTGTCACTTGCAGGATCCTACGATTGAGTTTTTCTTTTCTTCCTCTCTCCATTTTCTTTCCTATTTTTTCCTTTTCTATGCTTTTGGTTCTTACTCATGATTCCAAGTGTACCAATTGTCTCCTGTACCTTGCCCAAAATGACCGTTCTTGGTGTGTGAACCTACACAGTGGTTTTTGGCAGGCTTTTCCACTGTGGACAGCATCACAGTTGAGCATCATCCTGTCCTCAGCCATTATCCACACACCTACACCTCCCTGCAGGCGCGGCTAGGCGGTAAATCATATTGAAAAACCTTTCAAAAGCTGGAATAGCAAAACTCCCATTGACCCAGGCACTAAATTCCAACATTGCTCGACTATTTTGCTTGATTCTTTTTCTAAATTGTTACTTATTTCGTTTCTGGCCGAAAAAACAGCCATGCCTTGCCCTCAATCTTTAGCAAGCTGGGAGCTGCACCCAGCCAGCCACCAGAATTTGTGAGAGATGGAGGGGAAATGGCGCCCCCTCCCCTCCACTGAAGGTAGTTGGGGTATAGTAACCAGATAGAGGTGGATCTGTAATGCTTTCATTTGATCCACTGGAGGAGCCTCTAGTGTGAAAGTTATTTTTAAAACTGTTCTCATAGTTAAAGCAGACTTGGTGCAAAAGTGTGTAGTGTACTGTTCACAGCTATAGTTTGCATCACCTTGGTTAGACTTGCCACCCTCTTGGCAGTCAGCTGCAAAGCAATGTCTTCAGAAACCTGGCAATGGGTTGCTGGCCCAATCTGTCAGCTGAAAAGTGAGATGGAAGAGCCCAAGTGTATGGGAAAAATAATCTTGAAAACGGCAGATAAAAGCTGTTCTGATAGATTGACCTTACTGTATTACAGAGGCTCGAGAGCTGGGTGTAGGTTATTTCGCCTTTGCTCGTGATGAAAGCACCAGGAAGAAGCAGATTGAGACCCTCGACATGCTGAGAGAACAAGTATGTACAAAATGTGTGAATGTATTGCATCCATTTGAAGTTAAATGGTTACGAGGGAGACGGTGGACTCTCCCAGTTGCTCAGCTGGCTAAGGCTTTGAGCAGCTGAACCATACAGACCAGGATCACTGGGTTTGTCAGGGACAGTGCATGTGGATCTGTGAAACGGCCGGTTGTGCGATAAGAGGCTTGTTGCAAAAATAAGGCATATAATATGGATGGGTATGTAGCCACGTGGCTAGAGGAATGGTTTGGGGATGGGGGCGACAAGTAGGCATAGCATAGTGGTATGTACAGGATGTGTTGAGTGGAATGCCCCATGGATCCATGCTACAATGCCTTGTTTTCCATTTATGTAAATGATTTGGATACAGACACAAGAGGAGTGATACTGAAATTTGGGGTGATACTAATTTGGGCAGACAGCAAACTGAAGATTATTGAGGAAGGACATAGACTAATGGCTGAGAAGGCAGTTCAGTGCAGCAGAATGTGAAAAAGTATATTTAGGGAAAAATTACATTTTGGGAACAAGAATACAGAAAGGAAGTGGATCCTAAGCAGTTTCTTAAGAATGGAAGAACTGAGATCTAGGCATGCAGGTACCTAGATCTTGGGTAGAAGTGTAGGTAGAAATGACCATAAAAAGGCAAATAGGAATCTGTGCTATTTATAATTTTATATATTTTATTGAATACAAAAACAAGGAAGAGATATGTTACGACCGAGGCGGGAGGACTGCACTGTTAATTCAGTCCCATTTCTCCACAGGTCGCAACATATATTTAAAAAATTTTTCCACTTACTGAAACAGTAAATCGCATACACTATTTTTCCCAGAATAGAACACACTAACCAGGTTTCTTTAATGAACAAAATTAACAGTTTATTAAAGAACAAATCTTAACTAGTAATGAAGTAAAACATAAACACACAGATTAAAACTTTTAAAAGCCGCAACATTAAATTTTAGAGTCCCCTTTTTTAACTTAGCATCTCACACACATATGTACTGGTTAACCGAAAAAATAAAAAGGGATTTTTTAAAAATTCAGAGCTCTGTTACAGACACGAGAAAACTTGGGCAGATTACTTGCTTGTTTTTTTTTTGAAGAAAACAGCAGATGAGATATGTTGTTCCAAAACTGGCATACAGTCTAGCTTCTGAGTACACATAGATAGGTCACTAGGATCTTTAGAACAGTTTTTTTTCTGGCGGCGTTGAAAATTAATTTTAGCAGGCTTACTTCAGAGACAGGAGAGGAGATGAATCGACACAGTGGACTTCACAGGACCCTTCAGAGATATGCTGGAAAACGAACTGAGTTGTGGTCTTTTTTCCTTTTTACACTTCAGCAGACTTGACTTTTTAGCTGCTCACTCCAGAAGGTAAAACGACACAGACAGTGACCCACAACCAAATAACGTGTCAGTTTTCTGCCCATCCCAGGTGCACTCTGCTACTACTGGGCTTGTCCAATCAAAGGGACACTTGTCACTTTTGTGCCCCTGTTACCAGGGTTTCTGTTCTATCTTTAACTTAAGTCATGTGACAACCCGTAACATTGTTGCCACCAGTTCTTTCAATGGCCCCTTGATGGTTCTCTTTTTTAAAAAAAAAACCTGATGCAACATTTATTCAGTTTAACTATGAATTCCTTTAAAAAATATTTTTAACAAAAAAAAAATCACTTTCATCACAACAGGCCTTGGTTCGGGTACATTTGGAGCACTGTGTGTACTTTTGGACACCCAATTATAAAAAAGATGTTAAAGCCATGGGAAGGGTAGAGTGAAAATTTATAATAATAATACCAGGAATGAAGGTCCTAGATTCAATTCCCAGTCTGTGCTGAGCTAACTGATAGTATTTGGTGCAGCATTTGGGATGCTACAAATAGCCTTCATGACCTTGGGTCTGGGAGGGGATATCCTAGCCTGGGTTTCCCCCCTTGATTTCTCTTAAGTGACGTGCAGTATAAAGTGAGCATATGTGGATGTCAGGTGAGGGTGGGACTAAGCTCAGCAGACATGGGTGAATAATCTGTGCACAGAAAGATCTGACTTGGTAAAGATTTTGTGGAACTGCATCATGCTTAGAGTGGAGTGCTGAACTAGAGTATCCAGAGGCCTGGACTAATGAGAATTCAAGTGAGTTCAAGTCCCACCATGGCGGTTTCAGAATTTGAATTCAGTTTTTTTAAAAAATAAAATCTGGAAATAATAAGTCAGCCTCAGTAAAAGTGACCATGAAGCTGTCATATTGTTGTAAAAGCCCAATTGCTTCACTAATATATTTTTAGGGAAGGAAACTTGCCATCCTTAGCTGATCTGGCTTATATGTGACTCCAGTCAAAATAAAGGGTGCAACTCTAAAGGGGGGTGCAGGAGCAGAGGAACATGTCTATGTGCATAAATCATTGAAGGTGGCAGGACAGGTTGAGAAAGCATACAGCATCCTAGGCTTCATTAGTAGGGGGCATAGAGTACAAAAACAAGGAAGTTATGTTAAATTGTATTAGAACAGTGGTTTGGCCTCAACTGCAGTATTACGTCCAGTTCTGGGTGCCATACTTTAGGAAAGATGTGAAGGCAGAAAAGATTCACGAGAATGGTTCCAGGGATGAGGAACTTCAGTTACGTGGATAGATTAGAGAAGTTGGGACTCTTTTCCCTTGGAGGAGAAGGTTGAGAGGAGATTTGATAGAAGTGTTTAAAATCATGAGGTGTCTGGACAGAGTAGATAGGGAAACAACTGTTCTCATTGGTGGAAAGATCGAGAACAAGAAGGCACAGATTTAAGGTAATTGGCAAAAGAAGCAATGACGACATAAAGAAAAACTTTTTCGTGCAGCAACTGGTTAGGATCTGGAATGCACTGCCAGAGTGTGTAGTAGAGACAGGTTCAATGGAGGCGTTCAAGAGGGAATTGGATTATTATCTGAAAAGGAAGAATTTGCAGGGTTACATGGAGAAGGCCAGGGAGTGGCACCAGGTGAATTGCTCTTTCGGAGAGCCAGCGCTGAGACGATGGGCCGAATGGCCTCCTTCTGTGCTGTAACAATTCTTTGATTCTGTGTTTCAGTCCCACATAGTTGATTTTTTTAACTGTGCTCTGAAGTGGCCTGGCAAGCCACTCAGATCTACAATGGATGGGAAATAAATGCTGGTGATGCCACATACCAAAAAGAATTTTTAAAATGCCGAGTTGCTGTCTGTGGTAGAGGAGTTGGGGGAAAAGAAATACATTTTTAAAAGGTGCAGGGCTCTGACCCAACCCTCTCCAGATGCTCAGACTTAAGACAGCCTCAACTGGGCACCTGAAGTAAAAACAGAAAGTGCTGGAAATACCCAGCGGGTCTGGCAGCATCTGTGGAGAGAGAAACAGAGTTAACGTTTCAGGTCGATGAACTTTCATCAGAACTGACAAAAGTTAGAAATGTGATGGGCTTTGAGCAAGTGAAAGGGAGGAGGTGTGAGAAGAACAAAAAGAAAGATGTATGATAAGTCAGAGGGCAGGAGAGGTTAAATGACAAAGACATCATGGAACAAAAAGCATTTACTATGGTAATAGCTGTTGTAAAAGGCAAAGCATTTGTCCAGAGAGAGTGGTAATAGCATAATAATGAACAGCTCTGTCGAAGGCAAAAACATGAAGAACAAGTTTAAGACGAGGTCATGGTCTGAAGTTGAACTCAATGTTGAGTCCAGAAGGCTGTAAAGTGCCTGATCAGAAGATGAGCTGCTGTTCCTCGAGCTTGCGTTGAGCTTCACTGGAACTCTGCAGCAGGCTGAGGACAGAAATTTGGGTGTGAGAGCAAGGTGGTGAATTAAAATGGCAAGCAACTGGAA
This sequence comes from Heterodontus francisci, assembly GCF_036365525.1. NCBI lineage: Eukaryota > Metazoa > Chordata > Chondrichthyes > Heterodontiformes > Heterodontidae > Heterodontus > Heterodontus francisci. The sequence continues at coordinate 20,629,391 of NC_090389.1, read as the reverse complement.
GCTCGAGTCACAGTTGCGACCTGATCGGAGCTGTTCTACAAAGCAGTCATCCATTCTGCGTTTGGTCTCCCCAGTGTACTGGAGACCCCATTGTGAGCAGTGAATACAGTATACTAAATTGAAACAAGTACAAGTGAATCGCTGCTTCACCTGGAAAGAGTGTTTGGGGCCTTGGATGGTGAGAAGGTAAAAGGCAGGTGTTACAACGGGGTGCCTCTTTGGTGTCATACCAGGAGTTTCTTTGCTACTGTTGGAGCTCATCTGTGAATTCTGGAAAACCAAATGGTAGATATACAATTGAGTAATAATAATGGATTCTGGCCATGCAAAGGAATCAGCCAGCACACCAGCTGGAGGGTTTACATTCTGGTTAACTTGCTTTTCCTCAACTCCTAGTATAGCACAGGCAATTGCTGCTATTACTTAAATAAGAGTATTGGAGCTGGTGAGAAGTATTCTTGCTTTGGTCTTTTCCATCCGGGTGAAGATCTGCTATTTCAGGTCCTACCTTGCGAAACTTGAAGTCAACAATGAAGATTGACAGTTGCTGCTCCATGGAAAATCTCTTGTGCTGGTACTTGGGAACAGCCTTGATACCAGTGGGAAGCGAACAGGCTCCCAAACCAAGAGATCTATCTCAGTGTCACCTGAGTGCACAACAGTTCTGACCTGACTCTCTTTATTGCCGTTTGTAAATTCTAGTGAGAACCGCGGCAGCTGACCTTTGCTTTCTGTTGCAGACGATGGATCAGAGAACCAAACGAGAGAAACTGAAGGAGAAACGCAAAGCCATGTTGAATGCTAGATTGGCAAAGGTTCGTCAGAGGAAGATAAAGAAACTGAAAGGTGATGAGATTGAAGACACTGCAGAGCTGCCAGAGAAGACCAAAGAAGGTACGAGCAAATCTTTGTGTTTGGTGAGGGTCAAGAAATGGGACACATGGAAAAGCGCTAGAACAGAAGCTAGGATTTCCTCCTTTCCACCGTTGCCATTTTTTGTGGTGGTGTTTATACGAAACAATATGATGGTATACGATGGAGTGTTTGCTACAGCGATCCCTGCGAGAGTGGGAGAATGCCTGTTCCCTTTCAGTTCCTCAAGAGAAACTGGAAGGGTGGAGGCTGAGAATTTGTGAGTGAGCCACATTTCATTGGGCATTTCAAGGGCTGCATGGCAGATATTTGTATGACCAGTGGGCTGGTGAATGGTGCATGGGCTTGTGTGGGGGGGTGGGGGGGAACCAAATTATATTTTCATTTCAATGTGAAGGTAAATTATTTTATTTTAAAAAGAGCAGCTTAGAAACTGTAAAGAAGTTCCCTGAAGCCTGGTTTCATTCATCCAATGCTACAAAATTCCTATAGAAGATACTAGACTGGTGATGGACACTAGTTTAATGCCATTTTTATACAATGTGTTTCTCTGACCACATTATACACTGGCAATAAAATTGCAAATGTGTTTCTGATCATGTTCAAGCTGCCCTACTTACAAGGTTGTTTTGTTATTTAAACCTTTCAATTTTCTGATGGTTTCTTGCTCATGTACTAGCCCAGCCTTGGGGAATGGACTGGAATCCTTCAGGCCATGTCAATGATTCCATGAGAAGCTGTACAAAGGTGACTTTGTGACTGGCTTTTTACCCTTTTTCCTCTCTGCCTTTTCCTCACCAGTTTCCCCTGAGAGTTGTAAAAGAACTTTGTGGAGGAGGGGGCAGTTCCAAGTTCGGTAGCTCTGCAAGGGTGTCAAAGCTTCACAATGTTCTGGCCCACAGAATATATATTTTAAAGTATGGAGTGTGCTTTAAAATATCCATCCTAAGATGGGGGTTAGGTGCTGCATGGGTATGATGCACAGCACTAAGAATAAAATCACCACAGGCAAGGTTCTGTTCTTTACAATTCCTTTACAATAAAAGCCTGTGTTTCTGTGACTTCAATGTCAAAATCAAGTGTATGTAACAGGTATTAAGCCGATTATATGGGCTAGTGACGGAGGACAGTTGAGTGACTCAATCCTGCAAGAATGCAGCAAAATACTACTGGGTCTACTTTACGATTATGTGCAATAACCTATTAAAAAAAAAAAAATGAATTTGGCAGCTCTTGTTGTCTGCCCTTCTCCACCTCCTGCTGCCTGCATTCACTGACTACCTGCCACTTACATCCTTTTGTCAACTTGCTCGTAGCCAGTGCAGAATAGTAGTTGCAGAGGACTGGATGGTGCCCAGCCTGAGATACAAATCTATAGGGCAGAAGAAATCTCAAAGATTTTGAATTTTTCTCCAGTCCAAAGGCCTTTGCCAAGGAATTGATCTGGACTGCGATCGGAAATTGTGTTTTACTCATCCTGTCGCATTTGTGATTTTTTTTTCATGTGCAGATGAAGAGACTGAGGCATTGGTACCCACGTCAGAAGAACTGGATGTAATGCAGAATGAAGCTACCTGCCCAAGGAGTAAGGTGGAGGTCGTAACACAGGAACGGAAGGACACAAAGCCTGGTGTGCCATATATCCGCGAATGGGACAGAGGAAAAGGTAACTGAGGGAATTGTGTCCTTGGCTGTTTCAAGGCTGTTCTGTAAGCTCAGTTGGTACATGGATATATTGTGCTTATGCCGATTAATTGCAGTTAAAACAAATGGGGCAAAATTCATTGCTCAGTGGGCGGATGATCAGGCAAGTCTCAGGTTTGACCCCTGGTGTGTGATAAATTCAGTGACCTCAGCTCAGGTAATAGCGAGTACACATTTACCATTGCCATCAGGGTTTTAAAAAATGGATCAGATTTGGTATCTAATGACCCCATTCCAGTTTGAGTTCTACTTCTGTGGATTTTGGGAGAGGACAGTGGTCTTGAGGGACACTCGCCCTCAAATTAACCCCACATGCTCCCATGGTCACTGGAGAGCTGCTGCATTCCTTGGCACAGTGTAGAACAAAAGTCAGGTTCTTCCAGATTTATGGTTTGCTTCCGAAGTAAACCAAGAATCCTGTTCTATAACCTGGAAATTTATTGTACTGTTCATGTGACTCCCAGAAAATGTAGTTGCTTCAGCTTCAACCCTCACATTTAAAAGGTATCTGATGAAAGGGGGATTGAAGGTTGGAAAGATATTAACAGCATTATTGGTTTTATTTTTCAGAAGTAGGGAATTGAATTGGTGATTTTTTTGAAGTAGAGATCAAGATCTGAGGGTAGTGAGGAATAATTATACATTAATTTTCTGGTTTGGTATTTTATGGAATTGATAACTGGGTGCTTAGACATATGACAATCAGAATATTGACAAACATTTTGAGATCTAATGTTGCTTACCCACTGACATATTTTCTGTATCTATTGCTGCAGACTTGAGCAAAGTGCATGGTTCCCATTTACTTTGAGGAAGCAGGCACTGCACCATTTTAACTTTTAACTGACCATGCGTTTTAATCATTCCAGAGGTACTGTTTGGACAGTGGTCCAGGAACTGTCCAGATCCCAGGGACGAGAGGCCCTCCGAGTTCGCACCCCCTTCAGAGTATTACAATGATCCCAAGAGATTAAATAACTATGGAGGATGGAAGGGCCAGCCCAGATGTTCCTCCCAGCAGTGCACAAATGTGGAGAAGTCACAAGCCAAGTTGGAACATAATCAGTCAGCAAGAAGCAATTCCCTGGATGAGATGCTGTCTTATTACAAACATTCAACCTGAGCAGGGATGAGCTGCAGGGCAAGGCTATGTTAGAGATTGTTCTACCTTCATGCAGCTGTCACAGGTTGTAGGTCAGATTAAAACCTTTTCCACGCTATGTTCCAATTGCTTTTGTTGAAGTTGTCAGTCCTTGTTTCACATTTTTATTTTTAATTATGTCTTATCTCTATTGGAACATGTTTACTCCTCAGTTAACAGCAGGAACTTGTAACACCTTGAATGTAGAAAAACTTCTCGATCCTTCAGAGAGGAGGTGTGACCAAAAGTCTGGTCAAAGAGGTGGGTTTTAAGGAGGGTTTTTAGAGGGAATTCCAGGTGTTTGGAACCTAGAGGCTACATGTAATATGGCCTAGGTAGCATTAACCCATTCCTGCATGATGGATGGAAGTCCTTTCACAGAACATGATCTTGCTTTTATTAAAAGTGTGGAAGAAAAAAAGTTGCTTGAAAAGAGAATGGTTAGTGATGTCTTTGCATTGGTGGTGTTGTGGAAAAGTCCATCTGAAGCATTGCAGCCTTCCCCCCTCCACAGCCAATGGGTTCCATATCTTGGTTGCAGGGTGTTCTGGTAGGAATCTCGAGTTGGGCTATGTAACTGGACTGTGGAACATTACTTTTTCAAGAAATCAGTAGTGTTAAAAATGGCCCTGTCTGAAAACTTGCACAACTCTGAAACAAAGTTTTTCACAAGCTACCTATGCAGTCCCTAATTACACTTGTACCCTTCCTCCAACTCATTGGTTTTCAAACAGACTCTTGGAGGTTTACATGCAGCATGTTATTGTTTAAACTTATCATTCATGCTGTCCTTTCCTCACAGTAGCAATCACTCTGGGATTGAATAGATCCTCAGAACTATGGCTCAGTGTTACACTATTGGGCCATCAGGGAAGCAAGACTAGATTTTTTTTTTTTTTAAATGGTACTTTACTGTATGAACATTTTGTTATACAGTTATCAAGGTTAGTTTTCAACTTCAGTACCAGGCCACTTCCATCAAGGAAGAGGAGAAATGAACAGCAAAGCAGTTATATGACCATATCCACAAACCATACCACACTCCTGTCTGAATGAATAAGCAAGATGGCAATGGCCTTATAGAAGGGAAAATGACAAATGCCCATGATGGAACATATCTCTAAACCTTCACAGATGGACGAGGTGGGAGTGAAGTTGGTATCAAGGGGACCTAGTTCACCTTTGAGATCAGCTGAAAATAAATACTGCTACACTGATGGGCAGTGAGGTGGTAGGATACAGGATCAGTAGATGAAGGTGAGAGAAGCAGTGTGTAAGTTTTTCTGGACCACTTTTCTCAGAGGAACGATGTTGCCTGGAGAGCTGCGAGGCAGTGAAACCAGCTGCACAAAAAGGGGAGAGATTTCTGGTCTCCAGTCATTTGGCTGTGGAGAAGGTGCGAGGCAGGGGTTACAGGGAAGTCTATGATGCAAGTCACTTATCTTTTAAGGAATAACCAAAGCAGTTCAAGGTAAGGTTCAACCACTTGAGAAGCAATCTATCAAACAGATTGCTGCACAAGGTTGTGGCGCAGACACATTCACTAATGCAGGAGATGTCCCACACCTCTAACAAGACACATGGCAACAGCCCACACAAACAACCCTGTGCTTCAACCTTTATTTTTATAATACCACTTGCTTCAAAAATTTTCATGAACTTTTAATACAACACTCCATGTTGACAATTAATTGCCTTTGACTTTAAAAAAACTGGAAAGTTGCAAACTAGTCACTATATTGATTTCCGTGGCAATTTTCCAGTGCATTTAGCTGATCAGGTTCAAAAAACATCACATTTATAGCTTGCAAACTGTTCAAGTCATCTTACATTTTTAAGCTTATAGATCCAAGATACAAGACTTATTTAGCAGCACTCCATCTGGCCCAGTGCTTGATGGGCAGACATTCCAACTGGGCACAACTGAAAGATCGAACAGACCTGATGTTAAGCAGTCTGCCAGTACAATTCTGTACATGTGACAGCATTAGTCTAGAGACAGATACCAGCAGCACATTTAGTAACTGATGGGTAATATATTTATAAGCTGTGCTGGAGACATCTAGGGTTGATCAATAGCACTGCACCCAAGCTCTCCCAATTTGTTTAAAAGCTCCTGAAATCTAATACTGATGAATACCTGAAAATTGACACTGGGATTCCACGTAGGCTGCTTCACTTCAGGATCCCAGGTTTAACAGTGCACTGTAGTGAATGGACTTCTCTTCCAACCAATTCACTGATTTTATTTCTTAAAAGATTGAACGTAGAGCAAGGTCTTGTATCACGTGACATTTAGCATTAGACAAATTAACAGTGCCATGGAGCAAAGGATTAGAATATGCACTTGCTTTAGTTGGCACTGAGCTCAGTTCAGTACAATTTGATTTATAGAAGGGGGCGGGGGTGACTTGCTTGCATCAGCAATTCACCATTTTCATTCCTAATGAACTGCTCTCGCACAGTAAAACAGAAATGCTTTGAAAATGTTTTTCAATGGTAGAATCTAACGATAGAAACAGTCACCCAACAGCTATAAGCACAGTCTGTCACAGTCCAAGGTTCACCACCAAAAGAATTTCATTGTTGAGAGTTGAAAAAGCACTTGGCTTACAAGCTTAACACCTCATACTGATCAGGGATGAACTGGGAGGAGGGGGAAGTCCAGCGAGCACTGCTCAATGGAACGCACTATGCCTCCCAAGCCACCACCTAGAGGATCAAGTCCCAACTGGCTGCTCTCTTCAATTTACTTGTCACTTCTTTTGGATTTTAGTGGATGAATATACTTCACAGCAAGAAAATCATTCTCTGGGATAAGGAGTGTGAGCAGGATTGGAAAAATCTGCCTTGTCCATTCCTCAATTATACCGTCATGACTGGAGGAGCATGTGTGGTTATAAATGGCCCAGACACCTTATAACAACTGTAAATAGCCAAGTCTGAGAAACTGAGATTTGTAGATCTGTATTTTACAGTGGAGCCAGAGGACAGTGCAGGATGCTGTGTACCAACAATGATGCATAGGGTTAGGATCCACAACTGGACTACTCCCCACATGGCTACTTCCCAATCTTGGCTAGGTCAAATGTAAAGCTCAATAAATCTTGCACTAATACCCCAGGAAGATACATAACTGCAAGACAGCAGTGCTCACAGCTACAGGTCACATCACAAGCTGCTTGAAAGCACCCAGGATTGCTCAGCCTACATGACAAAAAAATGGTTCATCCATACAGAACAATGGTTAGGTTGCATAATTTACATGGGTTACTGTTACTGTGCCAAGACACGCAACACTAATACAGGACACACCAAGGGTCTGTATTAGTCTGGTCACTGTCACCCAAAAGTATTGTTTATTAAGTTATCCACCCTTTGCACTATTTCCTCACTCATAAAACTACCTCTCTTCCTACAGTCAGTTTTTCCTTCCTAATAGAGAACAGTCCAATTGTAACATCATTTGTTCCCAAGAGCCCAGCATTCTCACTTGGTGGAGGAACCTCCCAGGTTGTACCATGTGTACTAGAGGTCATGCACTGAATCAGCCAGACGATCACTGAAATTGTAAAATTCAGGTCAGTACTTGGGGCGAGCACGCAATCTTACAGCGGAACCAATAAACCCACTGCTGTGTCTCTGCCATTTAGTTTTGGGACACACAAGTAAAATGGGGTAGTTGAGAAGTACCACCAAATTTTAAATTCTTCTTTGGTTAAGGAAACGAGGAGAGTAGGTCCACAGACACATCTCCAACTTGAGACTTTATTTTGTATCTCATGGTCATTTCAGTGATGCCATGCAGGACCCTTCAACCTCTTTCCCTCCCACAGCCCAGTTTGCCCTTCTTTCCCAATTGGTGGAGTGAGTCCGAGTACGATCAGTTATCCCCCGAGATCCCCAACACTAGCTGGGTGCTGGGCCAGGGGACACTAGCTGGATCGTACTGTGAACACTAACATCCAGAAACTAAAGTCATGCAAAGACAACACAGACTGCCCATAATACCAGCCAGAGCACTGATGAGAGGCTGAAACAGAAAAAAAAACAAATGGCAAGATATAAATAATATTTCACACAGGAGTTAGTTATGAAGCCAAAGCATCTTGTTCAGATCCTTTTGGTTTACTTTTTTTTAGCTGAGGTCCATTGTTTCTGTACTAGTCGCCGATGTGTTGTCCTTCTGAATGCTTTCAAAAATGGCTGCCATCTCAGGGTTGGAGCGGATCTGCGACTGGAACTCTGCCATCAGCGCGCTCTTCTCGGCCTCTGGGATAGTGAGTAGAGCTGCTACCGCCCTCATCGCCGAGCGTTTCAGCTCGTCCTGCTTCTCAAATTCCTGCTTCACCGAGTTGGCCTTTACCTGCAACAGAAGGCAAAACAGCATTATACCTTTCCCTCTCCAGTAGGTCCCAGTGCACCTGGGCCACAGCAATGTGCAGAAATGCAAACAGCCAGGGGTCAAAGCAAGATCCTGTCCTACCCTACCATGAATGACTATGAAATTGGAATAGCGCCAGAATTAAAATAAAAGACAGTAAGAACTTCTACACATCTATAAAAAAGGGAGAGAGTAGCTAAAGTAAACATTGGTCCCTCAGAGGACAAGACTGGGGAATTAATAATGGGAGGCAAGGAAATGGCAGAGACTTTGAACAAGTATTTTGTATCAGTCTTCAAAGTAGAAGACACAAAGCATCCCAATAGTAGAAAATCAGGGGACCAAAAGGAGGAATGTAAAACTATTACAAGAGAAAAATTACTAGACAAACTTATGGGACTAAAGGCTGACAAGCCCCCTGGACCCAATGGCCTGCATCCTAGGGTCTTAAAAGAAGTGGCTAAAGAGATAGTGGATGTATTGGTTGTACTCTTCCAAAATTCCCTAGACTAGAAAGGTCCCAGCAGATTGGAAAACCTCAAATGTAACACCTCTATTCAAGAAAGGAGAGAGACAGAAAGCAGGAAACTATAGGCCAGTTAGTTCAACATCTCTCATTGGGAAAATGCTGGAATCCATTATTAAGGAAGTAATTTAGAAAATCACAATAAAACCATGTAATGTCCCATGTATCTCATGGCAATAGTTAGAACCCATACAGGTTCCACAGCAGTAACTTTTTATTTATTTGGAAGAAGTGAGCAGAGACAAAGCAGAAGCTGTTCAAAGTAAGAACAAATTCAGCCAGGTGGACGAGGATGGTGGTGGATGGGAACGGTTGGGCCTCCGTTCAAGAAAGAAGTGGGTTTTCGCCGGGTGCTCTAGTTTCCCCTCTCAGCCAAAGACTTGCAGGTTGATAGGTAAATTGGCCATTATAAATTGCCCCTAGTATAGGTAGGTGGTAGAGAAATTAAGGGAAGGTAGGAACATGGGATTAATGTAGGACTAGTATAAATGGGTGGTTGATGGTCGGCACAGACTCGGTGGGCCGAAGGGCCTGTTTCAGTGCTGTATCTCTAAAACAAAAGGCAAAAAATTAAAAAAAAGAAAAGTGTAGGGGCCCCTAGACCATCCTGGTGAGGGATGGAGTAATAGCAGAATTGGACATCCATGGTGAAAAGGAGATGGTTAGAGCCAGGAAACTTAAAATGGTGATGGGTATCTAACAGACACAGATGCAGTTGGGAAGGGACTTGTCAAGGGGAGAAAAAAAAAAAAGATTGGAAGAAATCAGTATCATGGGACAAGAACAGGCTGAAGCGCCGGGTCCACCAGGGCAGTTCTGTCTGTGGATCCAGGGAATGAGGGAGAAGCAGGCTGTGCAGGGTTGGGGGACTATGAGGTTGGAGGATATCTGTGTCGAGTTGGTGGGGTGGGTGGGGTGCAGAGGAGACCTCCAGACGAGATGAGGTTAGTGATGGTTTGGGAAACAATGACGATGGTGGGGCGATGGTCCATGGAGAGGTAGGGGGAAGTGTCAAGAGGGCAGCACAGCCAGAGTTCCTCAGAGTGGTGTCCTCGACCCAACCATCTCTAGCTGCTACATCAATGCCCTTTCCTCCAACACAGGGTCAAAAGTGGGCCATAAAAGAGCGAGAGAGGGGAGGACCTAGAGACCGGCAGCAGCAGCCACAAAAGAGCCGGAGAAGGACCCAGAGACCGGCAGAATTCCAAGTGACGTCAGGATTCAAAAAGTGACGTGGGCGTAGGGAAGCAGCTGATTGGTAAGTATGTTTAGGTGAGTTTTTCTACTATTTATACTACTGCAGTCGATTCAAAAGTAAAGGTAAGGACTTTAGATTGTAGTGGGTAGTGTTTGGAGTAGAACAAGGCCCCTAGCGTAATTAGTATTTTTTAATTAAAGGGAGTAACTCAGTAATCTAAAGGTAAGTCATGGCAGGAAAGCTCGCACCTATGATATGCTCCTCCTGCGCAATGTGGGAAAACAGGGACGCTTCCAGTGTCCCCGAGGACGTGTCCAGGAAGTGCATCCATCTGCAGCTATTGGCTACCCGTATTACGGAGCTGGAGCTGCAGGTGGATTCACTCTGGAGCATCCGCGATTCTGAGATCGTCCTGGATAGCACATTTAGCGAGGTGGTCACACCGCAAGTAAATGCTGCAAAGGCAGAAAGGGAATGGGTGACCACCAGACTAAGTAGAGGAAGGCAGGTAGAGCAGGAGTCCCCTGTGGCCATCCCCCTCTCCAACAGATATACCGCTTTGGATATTGTTGGGGGAGATGGTTCAGGGGAAAGCAGCAAGAGCCAAGTTCATGGCATCATGGGTGGGGCTCTACTGCACAGGAGGGAAGGAAGAAGAGTGGCAAGGCTATAACGATAGGGGATTCAATCATAAGGGGAACAGACAGGCATTTCTGCAGCCACAAAAGAGACTCCAGTATGGTATGTTGCCTCCCTGGTGCTAGGGTCAAGGATGTCAGAGTGGCTTCAGGGCATTCTGAGGGAGGAGGGCGAGCAGCCAGTTATGGTACATATCGGTACCAACGACATGGGTTAAAAAAAGAGGGATGAGGTCCTACAAGCTGAATATAGGGAGTCAGGATGTAAATTTACAAGTAGGACCTCAAAAAGTAATCTCAAGATTACTACCCTTGCCACATGCTAGCGAGAGCAGAAATAGCAGGATATATAAGATGAATATGTGGCTGGAGAAATGATGTAGCGGGGAGGGATTCAGATTCCTGGGACATTGGGACCGGTTCTGGGGAAGCTGGACGGGGTCGCATCTGGGCAGGACCGGGACCAATTTCCTCCCAGGGTGGTGGGGGGCGGTGTATGCTAGTGCTGTCAGGGAGGGTCTAAACTAGAATGGCAGGGGGATGGGAATCTGAGCAGGGAGACAGAGGATAGAAAATAAAGACAGAAAGGTAAGAAGCAAAAGTGGAAGGCAGAGAAAACAAGGGCAAGAAGCAAATGGGGCCATAGTGCAAAATAAAGCTAAGATGACTAACAAGGTTAAAAAGACAAGTCTAAAGGCATCGTGTCTTAATACGTGGAGCATTCACAATAAGGTAGATGAATTAACAGGCAAATAGATATAAACGAAGGCATGAGGCGCGAATTGGCTATGGTAGATTGGGGAACTTTACTAAAAGGGCTGACTGTGGATAGGCAATGGATAATATTTAAGGAACGTGTGCATGAATTACAACAATTATTCATTCCTGTCTGGCGCAAAAATAAAACTGGAAAGTTGGCTCAACCATGGCTTACAAAAGAAATTAGGGATAGTATTAGATCCAAAGAGGAGGCATATAAAATTGCCAGAAAAAGCAGCAAGTCTGAAGATTGGGAGCAGTTTAGAATTCAGCAAAGGAGGACAAAGGTGTTGATTAAGTGGGGGAAAATAGAGTATAAGAGTAAACCTGCGGGGAACATAAAAACTGACTATAAAAGCTTCTATAAATAGGTGAAGAGAAAAAGATTAGTGAAGACAAATGTAGGTCCCTTACAGACGGAAACAGGGGAAATTATAATGGGGAACAAAGAAATGGCAGAACAATTAAACACATACTTTGGTTCTGTCTTCACAAAGGAGGACACAAATAACCTCCCAGAAATGTTAGGGATCCAAGGGTCTAATGAGAGGGAGGAACTGAAGGAAATCAGTATTAGTTAAAAAAAAGTGCTAGGGAAATTAATGGGGTTAAAGGCTGACAAATCGCCAGGGCCTGATAATCTACATCCCAGAGTACTAAAGGAAGTGGCCCTGGAAATAGTGGATGCATTGATGGTCATCTTCCAAAATTCTACAGTCTCTGGAGCAGTTCCTACAGATTGGATGGTGGCAAATGTAACCCACTATTTAAAAAAGGGAGAGAAAAAACAGGGAATTTCCCTTTCGTAAAGCCATGCTGACTTTGCCCAATCCCGTTTATGCTTTGCAGGTGTTCTGCTATCACATCCTTTATTTTACATTTTAGGCTTGTATTCTCTAGAGTTTAGAAGAATGAGAGGGGATCTCATAGAAACCTACAAAATTACAACAGGACTGGACAAACTAAATGCAGGAAGGATGTTCCCGATGGCTGGGGAGTCCAGGACCAGGGGTCACAATCTAAGGATAAGGGGTAAGCCATTTAGAACTGAGATGAGGAGGGATTTCTTCACCCAGAGAATGGTGAACCTGTGAAATTCTCTACCACAGAAAGCAGTTGAGGCAAAATCATTAAATATATTCAAGAAAGAATTAGATATAGTTCTTAGGGCTAAAGGAATCAAGGGATATGGGGAGAAAGTGGGAACGGGGTACTGAGTTTGGAAGATCAGCCATGATCGTACTGAATGGCAATGCAGGCTCGAAGGGCTGAATGGCCTGCTCCTGCTTTCTATGTTTATAATAGACTTAGCATTTTCCTCACTATTGATGTAAGACTAACTGGTCTGTTCCCTGCTTTTTTTGGGAGCAGTTTGGAATTCAGCAAAGAAGGACAAAGAGGATGATTGTCATTTGTCTTCACATATTTATAAAAGCTTTTACAGTCAGTTTTTATGTTCCCCGCAGTTTACTCTCATACTCTATTTTCCCCCCACTTAATCATCATCCTTGTCCTCCTTTGAATTCTAAACTGCTCCCAAAAAAAAAGAACAGGGAACAGACCAGTTAGCCTTACATCAGTAGTGGGGACAATGCGAGAGTCTATTGTAAAGGATGTGATAGCAAAACACCTGGAAAGCATAAACAGGATTGGGCAAAGTCAGCATGGGTTTACGAAAGGGAAATCATGCTTAACAAATCTACTGGAGTTTTTTGAGGATGTAACTAGTAGAATAGATAAGGGAGAACCAATGGATGTGGTGTATTTGGATTTTCAGAAGGCTTTTGATAAGGTCCCACAAAAGAGGTTTGTGTGCAAAATTAAAGCACACAGGATTGGGCGTAATATACTGGCATGGATTGAGAATTGGTTGACAGACAGGAAACAGAGAGTAGGAATAAACGGGTCTTTTTCCGGGTGGCAGGCAGTGACTAGTGGGGTACCGCAGGGATCAGTGCTTGGACCCCAGCTATTGACAATATATATTAATGACTTGGGTCAAGTTTGCAGACGACACAAAGCTGGGGAGGAAAGTGAGCTGTGAGGAGGATGCAAAGCGACTCCAATGTGATTTGGACAAGTTGGGTGAGTGGGCAAATGCATGGCAGATTCAGTATAACGTGCATAAATGTGAGGTTATCAACTTTGGTTGTAAAAACAGAAAGGCAAGCAGTTAGGAAGGCGAATGGTATGTTGGCCTTAATTGCAAGAGGATTTGAGTACAGGAACAAGGATGTCTTACTGCAGTTATACAAGGCCTTGGTGAGACCACATCTGGAGTAGTGTGTGCAGTTTTGGCCTCCTTATCTGAGGAAGGATGTTCTTGCCATGGAGGGAGTGCAAAGAAGATTTACTAGGCTGATTCCTGGGATGGCAGGATTAACATATGAGGAGAGACTGGGTTGACTAGGCCTATATTCACTAGAGTTTAGAAGAATGAGAAGGGATCTCATAGAAACCTATAAAATTATTTATTTATTTTTATTTATTTAGAGATACAGCACTGAAACAGGCCCTTCGGCCCACCGAGTCTGTGCCGACCAAGAACCACCCATTTATACTAACCCTGGAGTAATCCCATATTCCCTACCACCTATCTACACTAGGGGCAATTTACAATGGCCAATTTACCTATCACCTGCAAGTCTTTGGTGGTGGGAGGAAACCGGAGCACCCAGCGAAAATCCACGCGGTCACAGGGAGAACTTGCAAACTCCGCACAGGCAGTACCCACAATTGAACCCGGGGGTCCCTGGAACTGTGAGGCTGCGGTGCTAATCACTGCGCTGCCCTAAATTCTAACAGGACTAGACAGGGTAGATGCAGGGAGGATGTTCCCAATGGCTGGGGAGTTTAGAACCAGGGGTCACAGTCTCAGGATACGGGGTATGCCATTTAGAACCGAGATGAGGAGAAATTTCATCACAGAGGGTGGTGAACCTGTGCAATTCTCTACCGCAGAAAGCAGTGGAGCCCAAGTCATTAAATATATTCAAGAATGAGATAGATATATTTCTTAATGTCAAAGGGATCAAAGGATATGGGGAGAAAGCAGGAACAGGGTACTGAATTAGACCATCAGCCTTCTTTTTTGAATGGCGGAGCAGGCCCAAAGGGCCGAATGGCCTACTCCTGCTCCTATTTTGCTATGTTTCTATGAAGGTTCGCTGATAATTGCACAGTGTACTGTACCATTCACAACTCCTAAGACACTGAAGTAGTCCGTGCCCATCTGCAGCAACACCTTGACAACATTCAGGCTTAGGCTGTTAAGCTGCATATAACATTTGCACCACACAAGTTGCCGGGCAATGACCATCTCCAACATGAGAGAATCTAACCATCTCCCCTTAACACTGAACCGCTGTAGTATACGGGTTTGAAAGGGTTCATGTCTGGGACAGTGTGTGAGACACCTCCCACTATGATGATGTAAGAGATCACATGTGAGAGACTTGAAAAGCAGCAGCAGCATGGCATCAGAGGAGTTAGACATGCTTAAGTGAAGTTGTATGTAATTCTTTATGTAATAAACGAATTATTAAATCTTGCCAAAGACTCAGTAATCTCTCCTAGCTATACAAACCAAACATACAAGAACCTTCGCTGAAAAGCCCAGCATCAACATCCTGGGAGTTATCATTGACCAAAAATTTAACTGGACTAGCCACATATATACTGTGCTGACAAGAGGTGGTCAGAAACTGGGAATTCTGTGGTGAGTAACTCATCTCCTGACTCCCCAAAGCCAGTCCACTATCTACAAGGCACAAGTCAGGAGTGAGATGGAATACTCCCCACTTGCCTGGATGAGTGAAGCTCCAATAACACCCAAGAAGCTCTGTACCATCTAGGACAAAGCAGCCCACTTGATGGGCACTTATCCATCACAGTGGCAGCAATGTGTACCATCTACAAGATGCATTGCAGCAATTTGCCAAGCCTCCTTCAAGAGCACCTTCCAAGCCCACAACCTCTACTACCTAGGTGGTCAAGGGCAGCAGACACTTGGGAACACCACCACCTGCAAGTACCCCTCCAAGCCACACACCAACCCGACTTGGAACTATAATTGTCATTCCTTCACGGTCACTGGGTCACCTAGAACTTCCCCCCGCCCCCCAAACAGCACTGTGGGTGTACCACACGGACTGCAACGGTTCAAGGAGGCAGCTCATCACCTTCTCAAGGGCAATTAGGGATGGGCAACAAATGCTGGCCTTGCAGCAATGCTCACACCCCATGAACAAATAAAAAAAAAACTCACCTTAGTGGTACAGGTTGCTCGCAGGGGCTCCACCAGCCTGTCTAACCTCTGAAGCACTGCACTGGGGCTAACGGTTGACAATCGCGCTAACATGATAAAAGTCAGCATCTGCAAGACAGCATGAAAGGTATAGTCATTTTAGAAGGAACTAGAAAGTAAAACTGACATTTACTGGGTTGGGCGGGGCTAAGAGATGGCTTACCAGAGTCAGATCAACATCTGAAAGTCAGGTTAGACAAGTGTCCTTGTGCATCTGGTAACCAAGTATGAACACAGCACTGCCTAAAGGGACTTGCATCTCCTTTTTCTTGCACGAGTTTTTCTCAGGCTCAGTCAGTTCATTTTGAACAACTTACTCATGTCAGAGCATACACCTGTATAGGAGCACCCCTCTGGTAAGCTCATTTACCTTGATGTCATAATGATCCTTTAACCCGTCTTCCACATGGTTGAGAAACTCAAAGATGTCCAGCCTGTCGAGGCAGCTGTCCAGTAAGGTGTACATGCATTCAAAAGCAGCTTTCCTAATATCAAGCCCATCATCTACCGTGTGTTTGAAAGGTCCCATTTCTACCTGGAAAGAAATGGAGGTCTTAGTCAGAAAACCCAAGGAAATTACACAAAACACACATATTAGAAGGATTGACAAGGTGTGTTGTGTAAATCATAGTGTGAGGAGTGCCAATAAATGAGCTGTAAACAACCCAGAATTCATGGTTCATTATTCCTGCTAAAATTAGTTGTTTGGAAGTTAAAATCTTTTTTTTTTTAAATACAGAATTAGATGACTACAGTCCCAAAAATGGAAAAATGCCACACAACTATTGGGCTGATTTTTCTCTCTTTTGCATTAGTGAGGTGTATAATTCCAAGGCACAGAGCTGAGGATATAGTAGCAGAGACACATTATGCCTTTCTCCACACTGCCCAGGGATTTCCTGGGGACCCCCGAGGGAAGGGTCAAGTGGTGACACTCCAAGAAGGCACAGCCAAGCATAAAAGATTCTGCCACATCGTTTTCCTCCCCCACTGGTGCACAGGGACCCACTGGGAAGTACTGAGCCCACACCACTAAACCTGTGGCTCAGTGGTAGCACTCTTGCCTCAGTCAGGAGGTTATGGTTTCACCACTCCAGACACTTGAGCATAAAATGAAGGCTGACATTCCAGTGAGGTAGTGGAGCAGTGCTGGAGATGGTCTTTCAGATGAAGTGTTAAACAGATGCTCCATTTGCCCTCTCATTCGGACATAAACGATCCCATGACATTATACCGAAGAGCAAGGGAGTTATGCCCAATGACCGGATGAACAGTTATCCTTCAGGTTATCTGGTCATTAACACAATGATGTTTATGGGATATTGCTGTGCACAATCTGGCTGGCATCTTTGAGACATCACAAGGTCACGCAAGGCGCTTTAGTTCAGTTAACCTTTTCAAGCCTCCTGTGTGATGTGCTTACCTCTCTGATGAGGTCCTTTCTGACTTTGGTTTCATTGTACAGCTGCGGAAGCACTGTCTCCAGCATGTCCCTGATTAGGGAAGGTTTATTGTGAGCCGCGCAGTTGAACATCACCAAGGCAACGCGTCTGACGTTGAGATCTGGGTCCTCCAGAGTCCGCAAGAAGTCTCCTGCAAAAAGCAAAAAAAGGGGAGAATGTTAAGGACTGCAGATCAATGTGGCACAATGATAGCCTTAAAAAAAAAAACAGTAAACTCTGTCAATAGCTGGTGTGTTGCTGCACTGCTCAGTGTGGGACACAGCCCAACCAGGACCTGCCAGCAGATGGCAATGAACCTACCAATGACAAGCCGATCAATTCAAAGCCACTCAGGCTGAGAAGATTATGGTGTGAATCTGGAAAGACTACCTAGTGGGTTCAACCAGAAATACGCACGTGTGTCTTAGGTGAGGGCAGGATGAGGCTCAGTTGCCGCATCTCCTTGGTTGATTAAACTGATGGTATTTTAAGGGATGACAAGTACCTCGGGCAGCAGTGCCAAACAGGTGAAAACGAATAGGCAGCTGTCCAAGAAAAATACTAGGCAGAATGTAAAGTGGGAAGCCAATTTGAAAGATGGATTTTACCTGCCCTGAGCATCCAATCTCACATGAGGAACAGCAACTTGGGCAATGTGAGAGAGAGCAGCCAATACCCTTGGAACCGAATCCCAGCAAGAAGTCAACACCTTCCGGAAGGGCTGGTGGGCGAGGTGAAATCTCAGCAAGAGAAGTTGCTGGACGGTAAAGCGGTAGCACACAGGGCCACCATTCCCATTCGCCACCTGGCTGCAGCTGACCGAACAGGGCCTGGTCCTTACACAACTTCTGTCACTCAAAAGAACAGGCCCCATGATGCAGCATGTGTACCCTTGCTATAAACTTGAGTGGGATTTAGTGGGCTCAATCCAGCAATGCTAGACCGAGCATAAAGCATCCTGCATTATTTCTGACTGTACCAAGATTATCACCTGCCAATTGTAAGGGACAGCTTGAAGTTTTTACAAGACTTTGTGTAGTGCTCTCGCCTCTCGAGTCAGAAGGTCGTCTGTTCAAGTCCCCACTCAAGACTTGAGCACATAATTCAGGCTGACATTGCTGTGCAGCACTCCTACTGCACTGTCAGAGGTGCTGTCTTTTGCATGGGACACTAAACCAAGGCCCCGCCTACCCTCTCACGTGGATGTAAAGATTCCACAGCACTATTCGAGGAAGCGTAGGGAAGTTTGCCCCCAGGGCACTGCCCCCTTACAGTGCACCTTCTGGGAGAAGCCGCTTTCCAAATGCTAGACTCACCTATGCAGCCTTTCAGCAGCGGGTCAATCCCCTGCGGATGGTCTGAAATCGTAAACTTGACAGCAGTCACCACTGTACTTCGAGCGTAGGCTGAACCTGTTTGGGGGGGGGGGGGGGGGGGAGGCAATTCAAAAATTGAAACAATCAAAGGAACAACTTTCTTCAAATCATTTTTCACAACACAGGAATGACTTTGTTGGCCCTGGAGCAGGGTGGGAAAAACCTTTGCCCAAGGGAGATACAACATTGTCCAGTGCCATGGAGTGGCAAGGTCATAGGTTGAATTGTTGATCTAAGCTGCACTGAATGGGAACTATGCAATCAAAGGGTTAACCTTCAAGTCTCCCTGCCACAGATCCTTTCTGAAGGGTAATCTGTTGGGTGAAGGCACGTCAGGCATTTCACATCAGAGACACTCGCCTAAGTCGTCCCAAGATTCAAAGGCACTGGAATAGTCATTGACAACCAAACCAGTAACTGACTGAGCTACACAGATTCAATTACTGGAGGTTTGGCTCTTTTTGCTTGTTGTTACAGCTTTGCAAGAGTTTTAGAAAAGATTGTACATGGACATATTTCACCTTCCTTTAACCAGAGATCTCCTGTATTAAAATAATATAGCTTTTGCTTCAGTTAAGAAAAACAATCTTTTGTTGTGCTCACCGAGGCAATGGACATCAATCACCCAGTTTTATAAAACACTCCCAGGCCAGGGACAGCTGAGAACTAGTTGAGTTTTATAACAATCCAGCAACTTTTCATGATAATTTTTCTGGTGCCAACCCACAAAATTACAAGATTTACTAAATTCAATTTCAAACATGCCATGGTGGGATCTGAACTCATGATCTTGGAATTGTTAGTCCAGAATTAGGCTACCATGATGAGTGATACATGGATCTACATGGGACTTGGGCATTGAAGGAACAGTATAAAGTTTGCTGATGACACCAAATTGGGGGCATTGTAAATTGAGACAGGATTGTGAAAGACTGCAGGGGAAAGATAAGCTGGCAGGATGGGCAGATAGGGGCAGATGCAGTTCAATGCAGAAAACTGAAATAATGCATTCTGGAAGTAAGACTAGGCAAAGGAAATACACTTTAAACAATAATATTTTAAGAGCGATGGGGAGCATGCGGACCTTGCTGTGCAGATGTGGGGATCATTTAAAGGCATCAGCGCAAGTAGATAAGGCCATAAAGGTAGCAATGGAATCCTTCGTTTTTAATCGAGAGGCACAGTATACAGAGCAGAGTTAGGAATGAAGGTCTTATTTAGGCTATAATTGGAACATTGTGTATAGTTAGGGCGCCCTATTATAGGAAGGATATAAAAGCAATGGGAAAGGTGCAACACTGGCAATGAGGGCTAACAATCATGAAGGGAAACATAGAGTCAGAGAGATACAGCACTGAAACAGGCCCTTCAGCCCACCAAGTCTGTGCCGACCAACAACCACCCATTTATACTAATCCTACATTAATCCCATATTCCCTACCATATCCCCAGCATTCTTCTACCACCTACCTACACTAGGGGCAATTTACAATGGCCAATTTACCTATCAACCTGCAAGTCTTTGGCTGTGGGAGGAAACCGGAGCACCTGGCGGAAACCCACGCGGTCACTGGGAGAACTTGCAAACTCCACACAGGCAGTAACCAGAACTGAACCCGGGTCGCTGGAGCTGTGAGGCTGCTATGCTAATCACTGCGCCGCCCCAAATAGCTAGGGCTTTTTCACTAGCTAAGATAAGGGGGTGATTGACAAAGGTTTCCAACATTATGAAGAGTTCTCACAAGGTAAACATTAACACACTGTTTTCACTGATTGGCGAGTGGGTATACATTTAAGAAAGTAACAAAAACAAAAGGAAAGATCAGAAATAATTTCTTCACGCAGATGGTGGGCAGAAGATGGAATTTTCTGCCACAAATCCTTGCTGAAGCAGAGTCTGCAAAGTTCTTTTAAAAGGAATATTAAAGGGCATGGAGAGTGAGGAGAGCCAGATTAGACTAGATTGGGGTCAGCAACCTTTTTTACCTGAAGAAACTTCTTAAAATTTGCCTAAAATAAAAAGCATTGGGACCTGCATGATGAAACTTTGGCATCCCAAAACCAAATACATGGCAAATTGGCAAGCTCACTAGTAGAACGCATAATTTTCATAAAACACGTGTACTGAACTTATGTATCAATAGAAAAAAACAAAATCAAAGTAGGCCTAACTCTGAATAATCATATTTTTGACATTCTTCGCAACTTTTGATTTATTTCTTCATATTTCTAGTATATGCACGTTCAGGCTTTATGCACATTTACACTTTGAATAAAATAATAAGAAATTTACATATAAAACTGAAAGAATTCTTATTGTCTGTTTTTATAACAGATCTTGCAATAAAGTGAATTTTTACGATAATTTTGTCAGTAAAATCATCTTTAAAATAATCTAAGTTAAGATGCGTAGAATTAAGACAATCTTTTTCAGCTATTGATTTTCATGATAAAAAATAGCTTCTAATAGCACAGTCAGAATAATTTATTGTCGCAGCTATATTAGAAACAATAATGGTCACAAACATAAAACCTGTTCCTCGAATCAAAGGCATTGTCTATAACTATGGTGTAGCTATTCAGGTTTATTTAGAGCACAATGATGCTCTTCATTAAAATAATCATTTGAAATCATGAAGTGCAGCATAATGATTAGCCTTTTATCCCCACAATAAAAACACAGCTCTTACTTTTCTTGACAATTTATTTAGGCTTTTTTCCATGATAATACGATCCAACTGGAAAAGGTTGGGAGCTGCAAAGCAGATGTTGAAGAGCCACATGCGGTTCCAGAGCCGCAGGTTGCCGACCCCTGGACTAGATGGTTCATGCGGAGAGAAACATCAGTACAGACTTGAAGGCAACTGGTCAGTTTCTGTGCTGTAAAATTCTGTGGTGCCAATTAGCCTGGGATCAATATTCTTTAGAACACACTCTCTTAGTGCCCATTTCCATCAATAACGACCAGAGTTAAATTCTGCTTCCTCAGGCTTAATTTCACTCATTAGCCATCTGCTCATAGGATTTCAGTACTTTTGTTTGCACACAATTTGCAAGATTTGTAACCTTGCTCAAATAAGAAAAGTTCCTCAAGATAATGGACGAGTGACTCATTTTCAGAAAAGTTAGTTGATTCAGGGTCAAGTGACAGTTTTAAAAAGTAGTTGATCATTATTCACTAAAGGAGCTAGGGGGTTATTAATAACACTACTTGGCTCAGGAACTAGAGGTGCTCCTTATAATAAAAGGCATCAATAACTGGTGGTGAGAAATTGAGGGAAGGGAAGTCCAAATTCAATCATCATACACAGACTGTGAACGGAACAGGCTTGATGGGCTGACTGACCCCTTTCTCTGTCAGAGCTTTGTGTCATTTTCATTTTTATCTCCATTTTTCACTCCCTATTCCTACACAAAGATTATGGTCCATGATGGGTACTGGCTCATTAGCATTGCCTATCCTTACCAAAGGAACCATGTTTCATTTTGTAAGCACAAACAAGTGAGTCTATTCAGCTCTAGGAGCCATCACATCACAGCCAGGGGTGCATGAGTATCCAGCAGGTGGTACTGGAGAATAATTTTAATTTGAACTTTGGGTTTCCTCTTCTCCAAACCAGGGACATTGAACTCCAGTTCTGATAGCAGCTTACTTAGGACAGATCAGGGATCTAATACAATAACTCCTTGACTTGTATGTTATCAACCAAGTCATCAGAGAGCAGGGTCGTAGGTGGGGGGTGTGGTGGTGGAGAATGGGGGAAAGAGGGTGGTGTGCAGAGAAAAGGAGGAGCGAGTATAGGGAGATGGATCTACTCCTGGGCCTGTGACAAAGCTGCTCAGTAACTAACCACAATGTGTGTAAATAGGGCACACTCATTGAATTTCTAACTTCTGCTTAAAGGATAAAAGCTGGGCTTCCAGATTTTGGATTCCCATGTGGCATGGAGGGGTACAGAAGATATGTTGGCAAAGAGGAACAAATCAAAAATGAGAGATGGACTCAGTGGGAAGCACTCCTGTCTGCGATTTATGAGGCTGTGTGTTCAAGTCCCACTCCAGTGACCTGAGCAAATAAAAAATCTAGGCTGACACTCTAGCAGTTAGTGCAGCACTCCCTCAGTGTTGTGGGTGCTGACCTTTGGATGAGAAGTTAAACTGAGGTCCCGTCTGCCCCCTCAGGTGCATAAAAGGTCCCATGAGCTCAATCAGGTGACTTCTCCCTGGTGTCCTGGTCAATATTTATCTCTCATACAGGATCAAACCACTGTCTGTCATCAAAATAAGCTTAAGAAAGAGAATTATTTGCTCAGTATCACATTGCTGTGCGTGAGGTCTTGCTGTGTACATTTGACTGCCACGTTTCCTAAATTAGAACAGTGATGAACTTCAAAAGTACTTCATTGGCTGTAAATGCACTTTGGGACATCTAGTGGGTGCGAAATGTGCTATATAAAAGCAAGTTTTTTTTAAGCTTATGCTGGTGCCAGTCAGTGGTTTTATCCTGTTTCACAACAAGTTTGTTTCCATATTTACCTGATGTGAGCTGTTTCTTCAGCCTGGGCAGCAGATGCGTTGGGTCGATGAGGGTCAACTTTCCCAAACATTCAGCCACCACATTCCGAGTCCCTTCTTCAGCACACTCGCAATTTTTAAACAGCAAGGCCCAAATGTCCTGGACGTGAGGTTTCAAACTGTCTGCCGAGGAAGAACTGATGACCTCTTTCAAAGAGTGCAGCAACAAGTACTGCCGCTTGGGCTGACTGCTGATCTCCTTCAGTATGAAAGGAAGATATTCACTGAGGTTTCCTACACTGATATTTCCTAATGCATAGGAGGCAGCTGACTTTACCTCCTCACTCGGTGATGAAAATGCTTCAAGGATGACCATTTTGAGCTCCCTTTGCGCGCCCAGATTCATGGTGCGGCCTATCTCACCTAAAGAAAGTAAAGCCAACAAGCGGACTGAGTCAGAGGATCTGGGGTTCTTCACATCTTGGACAAATTGGTTCACCACGGTACTTGCATCCTTTGGACAAGCTGAGGTAAGTGCGGCCACACATTTAGCCACAGAGTAATAGGCCTGTTTGTGCAAAACCACGCAACCACCTGATTGAGACGATGAGTAGATGGTTCCCGTCAGCTGCTTGAGAAGCTCCATATAGCCCATGTTGGGAGTCTTGGATACCACCAAAGCCTGGAAGAAGTCTAAAATGGCATTCAGAGCCCCTCCTTGGAGCAGCGGTGAGCGAACTAAGTTGAACAGTTCCATCAATATGGACCCACCAATCTTAGACACAGACGATGGATAGACTTTGGCCAGTGATGTCAGGAAGGTGATGGCCATCTGGGAGACGTGCATGTCACTCTCCCCAATCAAGGATGGAAGCTCTTTTAAGACTGATTCAATCATCACTGGCTTAAGGCTGTCACTGTAATTCTTGATCAGGATATCCAGAGCGGCCAGGGTGCTGAGTTTTAATGCACGTTGGTTCTTCCTAAGAAAAGAAGCCAGGATGGGAACACCCTCACCAAGAATTGTACGCAGGTCAATTTTTAAGGGAGAACTCGCAATTAGGGTCAGGGTTTTGACTGTGGTCAGTCTTGTGATCTCATTTTTCAGTCGTTCAAGGAAAAGTTGCAATGTGGGATTCAGGTCAGCACCTAGGCTGTCTCCAAGATTGCAGATGATCCGTCCCATGCAGGCTATAGCTCTCTCCTTCACCTCCTGGTCAATGTCAGATGCTTTCAATCTCTTCAAAGTGCTACTAAACAGATCCTTCACGTAAGGCTTAGCATCAAATGAACAAGGCTTGCCCAGTGGACGGATCACCTCTATAAGCTGCTGAGTCACAAGCAAGGCCTCAGAAGTGATTTTGTAGAAAGGGTCACTGATGCAGGCTACTGTCGGTGGCAACAATGTCTTGATGTGGGGGTGGAACACTTCTGGTGGATGATTGCAAAGGATAACATGGAAGAAGGTCAGTGCGTCAATCTTCATGTTTGAGGTACTCGATTTGTCAGTGAGAGAGTAAATAATGCCTGTAAAATGAAGAAAATGGAATTTGTTTATCGTAACTGATCAAATACTATTAAGTAAGCATTCCTCCACAAGTCTAACTCTGTATAAAAAGCCCAAGTCCATCCAAGACTTCAATCCTTCAATTCCTCCAACAGCAAGTGTCCCACATGCATGGACAGGATACAAGGAAAAGCAATTCATTTGGTACACAGTCCCTTTCTCACCTCCTGCCTAATAGCACCTTCTCCCAATGCAACCTCTCACATCTCTATTTTATTGATACTGCCATGGTCAATATTCCTCTTTGTCTCTTGTTCCTATTTCCTCTGGTGAGAGAGTCCAGAACAATGGGACATAACATTAAGGTTAGAGCTAGGCCATTCAGGAATGATTTCAGGAAGCACTTCTTGACACAAACGACAGTAGAAATCTGGCTCTCTCCCCAAAAAGCTGGGGGTGAATTGAAAATTTCATAGAGATAGATAGAGTTTTGTTAGGCATAGGTATTGAGGGTTATGGAACTAAGTCAGATAGATAGAGTTCATACAGATCAGTCATGATCTAATTGAATGGTTAGAACAGACTTGAGGGACTGAATGGCCTCCTCCAGTTCCTACATCCCATTCTCCACTGTCCCTGCTAGCTCCACCCACATTGCACCAAAATCAAAATTCATCTCTTACTCCAACTCTGGTCTTTACAAGAACTCAAATTTTCCTCAGTCTTCACTTCCAATGATTGTAAATTTGGGATATAACTCTCGCCCAACTACTTCTAGATATCCCTTGTCCTTAATCACTTTTTTTTTCAACCTTTGGAAAAGTGAGAATGTGAACACCTGAGCAGGTATCACAGGATAAAGAACTTTGGTTGATTCTAGCCTCCCTCCCAGATTGAGGCACATCAAAGCAAATTACAAAATATCCACGATTGCCCCAAATAAGAGCAGTTAATTCAACACAGACCAACAGAACCTGGGAACTTACTGTTCTGTATAGCTCTGTTTGATGTAGTTACCCATCAGAAGAATGACACCACACGACCTTTGATGTCTGTGGGATTATTTTTCCATCTCTTTGCAACAGTCTCCCAATCAGCTTTCTCCAAAAATGAACTAGATACATATTCAGTTGGGAATGGTATTAACAGTTACAGTGATATAGGTACAAACCAAAAAGGTTAAATACTCCAAGAGACACAACAGCTCCTGTGCTGCTCGGCCTGGATGGATGCTGTCTGTGGAGGGTTGCAGGTTGCAGCTGAATCAGAAATGTGAGGATGAATGAAAATTTTCACTTTTCCTCGATTACCTTTGTGAATCTTGCAGTATTTGTGAAGGCGGCCCCTCAGGAGATTAAATGGCTTGGCTGGAGTCCATGAAAGTGCAAGTTGGACAATGTCAGTGGAAGAGTGGATTGGATGGTCAGAAAAGTCTCTCATTCTATGCTTCATTTTTTTTTAATCCTTATTTTTCCGAGTTAGCTATAGGATCACTGGTTTGCAGAAGGGTTTTTAGTTCGTTTGTGAATCTGATTTTAAAAGGTATTTTTCCCCTTCCTTTTTTTCTTCAGGCCTCACATCACCAAACAAAATCCATGGCCAAAAGGTAGGCCAGAGGGCCACCTCAATGCCGACTGCACAATGATGGCCTGGGTGACTTCCTCTGCCTGTGCCAAGTGCCTCACCTCTGCCTGGAACGCCCAGATAGCAACATGTACAAGATCAGAAATTCAGAATGTGTGGGGACTGAGGATTTGGAGGAGGGAGCAGTGCCCCACCGTTCTGCAAATATGGCCTGTTGGCACTCTCCTGCACCGACCCAGGAAAAGTTAAAAATTTGAGTTTCTCTGCACCCCCAACAATTTTGGAAACAAGGTGTTAACTGCATCTCACTCCAGCCATCAGCCACGTTCCTTGTTCATACCTGGTACTAAGGCTGGTATATGTTCTGACAGACCTCCCGGTAGGACACTGGCTAGCTCTGTGAGGAGATTGAAACAGCCTTGTCGTGTCTTCATGCTCTTCTCCTTAAGTTGCTTGTGCAAAGCTTTCACTATACTAGGTACCTGCAGGGGGAAGGGGAAAGGGAAAAAAAAAAGAGAGGGTATATACATGCATAAGTGGGAATATGAAGGAGAGAAAAAACATTTAGAAGTCGCACATATTAGTTACTCTCAACTGTTAAAATTAATTTCAGAAGACATCATATGGATCCAAAGCTACAGCAGACAGATAACTGATATTTGAGAAAAGTTGTGTTGTGATGGAACGGTGGTGTGGGTGTCCATTATCAAACACTATGTAATCATCCACCACTCCGAGGTAAATCAAAGATGATGGCACAGGACTACAACAACATTGATACACAACCTCATTAAGCAATTTTGCTGCCAGGGTTATGGAAGTTATAGTTATTGTGGTTCTGCCAATTTTCAGGGTTTGCTCTGTTTATTTCTCGACCATCATAATGCAACTATCCTGTGTGTGTAATAAAAACAAAGTGGTGGAAATACTCGGCAGGTCAGGCAACATCTGTAGCGAGAGAAGCAGAGTTAAGGTTTCAGGCTCTGAACTCTGGACAAATCCTGGGGACCTGATGGCCTACACCCGAGGGTTCTAAAAGAGATAGCTGCAGAGATAGTGGACACATTAGCTATGATTTTCCAAAATTCCTTAGATTCACGAAAGGTTCCATTAGATTGCAAGTTGGCAAATATTTCCCTCCTTTCATGAAAAGTGGTCAGAGAACAATGAACTACAGGCCAGTTAACCTACCAGTCATTGGGAAAATGCTAGAAATTATTATTAGGAGAGTCTTAACAATGCACTTAGATAAGCACAGTATGATTAGAATAAGTCAACATGGTTTTACTAAAGGGAAATTCTGTGACAAATTTATTAGAATTTTTGAGGATGTAACTAGTAGGGTAGATAAAGGGGAACCAGTAGGTGTAGTATACCTGGATTTCCAAAAGGCATTCGATTAGGTGCCACACAAAAGGTTAATAGGCAAGAGAAGGGCTCATGGAGTTGGGGTAATATATTAGCATGGAGAGAGGATTGGTTAACGGACAGGAAGCAAAGAGTGGGCATATTCAAGTTGGCAGGCAGTGAATAGTGGAGCGTTGCAAACATCAGCGCTGAGGCCTCAGCTATTTACAATCTGTATCAATGACCTTGATGAAGAGAGAGAGAATAATGTATCTCAGTTTGCTGATACAAAGGTAGGTGGAAAGGTAGACTGTGGGGAGGACACAGAGGCTGCAAAGAGATATACACAGGTTAAGTAAGTGGGCAACAAGATGGCAGTGGAATTATAATTTAGGGAAGTGTGAAGTTATTCACTACAGTCATAAGAATAGAAAAGCAGAATTTTTTTTTAAAAAGGTGCGAAACACTTGTAAGTGTTGCTGTTCAAAGAGACTTGGGTATACTTGTACAAGGAACACAAAAAGTTAGAATGCAGGTACAGCAAGCAATTAGGACAACAAATGGCATGTTGGTCTTTATTGTACGGGGATCGGAGTATAGGAATAAAGAAGTCTTGCTACAATTGTACAGGGTTTTGGTGAGACCACACCTGGAGTATGGTGTGCAGTTTTAAGAAAGGATATACTTGCATTTGAGGTGGTACAGCGAAGGTTAACTAAATTGGTCCTAGGGATGAGGGGCTTATTCTATGATGAGAGGCTGAGTAAATTGGGCCTCTATTCTCTGGAGTTTAGAAGAATGAGGGGCGATCTTGTTGAAACATAGAAGATTCTGAAGGGACTGAATAGGGTAGACGCCGAGAGATTGTTTCCGCTGGCCGGGGAATCTAAAATACGGGGCAGAGTCTCAGGATAAGGGGCCAATCATTTAGGACTGAGATGAGAAGAAATTACTTGACTCGGAGGGTTGTGAATCTCTGGAATTCTCTACCCAAGAGGGTTGTGGATGCTCCATCGCTGAATACATTTAAGGCTGGGATAGACAGATCTTTGGTCTCTCAGAGAATCAAGGTATATGCGAGCAGGCGGGGAAGTGGATTTGAAGCCCAAGATCAGACACAATTGTACCAAATGGTCTACTCCTGCTCCCATTTCTTGTGTACCCACTGCATTATCAACCTCTCACGCTGCTCAATGCACCACAACCCATCATTCACCCATCAGCAGTCCCTGGCACTCAGGCCTAACATTCAGATGCTCCACCTCACCCTCATACACATTCCAATGCTGCCAACTTCACACCCAGCTCCCACTGCTTCCACATACCTCCAGCTATTCAGCTATGGCAGGCACATCACCCAAACACAATCACCGACATTCTTCCTTCTCTCTTGCAGGACTAGTTGGCACACAGTAGCAGGGAGCGGGGGCAGGGCAAGAGTGCCTGCATCTCCTGAGCTCTCAGCATCATGGGGCCAGCTGCGATGGGCCTCTGGCATCCAAGGTTGCCAAAAATGTTGAGAATGAAGATTATGTTCCTGCCTTATGCCCCTCGCACCTCACCTTGCTATCTGGCATAATGAGCAAGCTACTGATGGTGTGACCAGGGAGCTCTTGCTTTCCATCCCAGCCCCCTTCCCTCACTCCAACCTTTCTCTTTATGATTTCCTGCTTTCAGACACCCAAGAACTGCCACCTGCCCAACCACAGCAGCCCCAAGAGGAGGAGTGAGAGCAACAGCACAGCACTGATGAAGAGTCCCTGTCATTCGCTGCCACCAGCTCAACCGCGAGCAGAGAAGGCTCGATGGGTCATATGGTCTATGCCTGCTCCTATTTCTTGTCTTCGCAGTGTCCCAGAGATTAGGAAGGAAAGAATGAGGTAAGATTCTTTCCACTAACAAGCAGACCCGCACTGGATGTTTTGAGAGGCAGGCTAAGACTAAGGGAAGGAGGAGGGAAATCTGGGGAAGAAATATGAATCTACAGAAAATACTCACTTGATTTTGGAGCATCATTAGGGGCATGTCTCCCTGTCCTAGGGCATCTGCAGTCTGCAACCAGCTCTGGACTGGTTTGGTTTGCTTCAGGAGAGACACATAAGCATGGAATATGTCGGCCTTCACGTTCTCCTCCCGCTCCTTGAATCGATTGATTAGAGCCGGCGAGACCGTCTTGTAAAACTCCTGCAGCATCTCATGCCTGGTGCTTACGATGGCATCCAAGCACTTGGTGGAAGCTCGGCGCACCTTCCAGCTCATGTCATCGTCGTCTGTGTACTCCTCTTCACTATCTGAGTAGGGAAAGCACAAGAAACACAATGAGGTCCATGGCCCACAAAGGTATCAAGCCTCTTCCTACAGCACTTGGCCAAGCCCAACTTCATCAAAACATCCCTGGGGAGTTTGAAAGCATAAGATCTAAAGTGCAGTCCAACACTACCAGGTTAAGATATTTCTTTTTCCTTTTAGGGAAAAGAAATTCTCCTTGCTGTTGTGGCCAATATTTACCCCTCAACCAACATTAAAACAGATGATCTGATCATTATCTCATTGCTGATTATGGGACCTTGTTGTGCACAAACTGTCTGCCTCATTTCCCACATTATCACAGTGACCACACTTCAAATTTATTCCAATGGCTGTAAAGCACTTTGGGACATCCTGAGGTTATGCAAGGCACTATGTAAATGTCGGTCTTTCGTTGAAGGGGGAGGTGGGGGATGGTGCCCTAATGGGCATCATCCCAAGGAAAATCTGTCCACTGCAAAAATGAGCTTGGCGTTTACGTTTTGTCTGCTGGGTTGGCAAATTGAATCACCATGCTAATGAGATCCAAACCAAGTTTGTGAGAATCCACACAGGTGGCATTTGTGTTTGATGGGTATGGAGTACATAATCGCTCCACAGTGACCCATCCCACTTATACAAGCCCAGAGAGTTGAGGTACATGTTGGCAGGAAACACCGCTCAGGGACCTCTCAAATGTGCATAGGGGTACTGCTTGGAGTTTACCCAGCCAATGAAACCCGCCAGCACAGAACCGCGCTATGCTTCTCTCTGTTCCCCACTTTTGTTTAATTTTTGTTGAGATCAAGGTGCAGTACGTCCACACAAAGGGAACGCTGCATTTTCACCACACTAAGCATCAGCAACTCTCAGGTTAAGCACAATACAATAGAAAACAAATAGAAAAGAGCTGAACTCAAGTTGAGAGAATGGCTGCCCGTGACATCAAGGGATCATTTGACCGACTGTGGCATCAAGGAGCCCTAGCAAAGCTGAAGTCAATAACAATCAGGGGGAAACTCTCCATTGGTTGGAGTCATGCATAGCCCAAAGGAAGAGGCCAATCATCAGTCCCAGGACATCACAGCAGAAGTTCCTCATGGTAGTGTCCTAGGCCGAACCATCTTCAGCTGCTTCATCAATGACCTTCCCTCCACCAAAAAGGTCAGAAGTGGGAATGTTCGCTGATGATCGCACAATGTTCAGTACCATTCGCGACTCCTCAGATACTGAAGCAGCCCATGTCCGCATGCAGCAAAGCCTGGACAACATTCAGGCTTGGGCTGGTAGGTGGCAAGTAACATTCACTCCACAAAACTGTCAGGCAATGACTATTTCCAACAAGAGAAAATCTAATGATCTCCCCTTGACATTCAATGGCACCACCATCACTGGTGATCCCACTATCAATATCCTGGGGGTTACAATTGACCAGAAACTGAACTGGACGAGCCATATAAATACTGTGGCTACAAGAGCAGGTCAGAGGCTGGGAATTCTGTAGCGAGTAACTCACCTCCTGACTCCCCAAAGCCTGTCCACCATCTAGAAGGCACAAGTGATGGAATACTCTCCACTTGCCTGAATGGGTGCAACTCCAGCATCACTTTCCACTGGTGGTGGAAACCAGAACAAGGGGGTACCCAAATCATAAAATTAGAGCTAGGCCACTTCGGAGCGAAAAATTAGGAAGCACGTTTTCACACAAAGGGTTGTGTAAATTTGGAACTCGCTCCCCAAAAAGGCCATGGATGCTGGGTCAACTGAGCTTTAAGACTGAGATCGCTAGAATTTTGTTTGGTAATGGTATTAAGGGATATGCATCTAAGGCAGGTAAATAGTGTTGAGGTACACATTAGCCATGATCCAACTGAATGGCAGAACAGGTTTGAGGCACTGAAGGGCCTACTCCTGATCCTATGTTCCCCCAAAAGTGTTGATTCCTTCCCGAGGTTTGGTACCATAGGCACGATTGATACCTCAAAGTGCCATTTAATCATGTGAGCCCAAGGAATGGGGGCACATCACTGCTCATCCATATCCTGTCCTCGCCTGACCTCCACATGTCCATACCTCTAGCCAGTTAGCTGTCAGGATTGTTAACCCTGGCTTATTTTTCTCTCCCCAGCCAGGAATACTTCGATCAACCCCTAACCAGATCAGCTCAGACTAGTAATCAAATGTACGTTAACTATTCGCTATATAAACCTGCTCAGCCACTGGAGGAGCTGATGTCACCAATATCTGCAGCT
This sequence comes from Heterodontus francisci, assembly GCF_036365525.1. Taxonomy (NCBI): domain Eukaryota; kingdom Metazoa; phylum Chordata; class Chondrichthyes; order Heterodontiformes; family Heterodontidae; genus Heterodontus; species Heterodontus francisci. The sequence continues at coordinate 20,597,553 of NC_090389.1, read as the reverse complement.
AGTGCAAGACATGCAATGTGGCTTTTTCACCTTTCTTTTCCCTTTCCCTCTCATTAGTGATGCAGGTCCAGCTATCTTCTGCACTGTTACGTTTTCCTCTGCTCAAAGATACAAAATTCATTCAAAAGTCCAAAGCACTGACCTTGATCCTCCTCTTCATCGCCCTTGTCCATTTCCATGGCATCCTCATCATCCTCATCTTGATCGTAGTTGTAATTCGGATCATATGTGATGTATTTGAGGCACAGTCCAATCATAGCAGGGATGTGAAGGGACATCTCCTTTGGACACCTTAAGAGTAAACACAAAAACAAAAAGTTATGTTTCGCCATGTACAAATAATGGGACTTGTGTCGCAGCTGCAGGTTTTGGATTTAATTGTTTAATCATTCTCCCTGGTGTGAAACTAGTGCTTTTTGTCCACATTAGGATGGTTTGTCGTCAGTCAAAGCTCAGTACATCCCAAATCAGAATCCACCATCATAGTTGAAAGGTCATCTAACAGTCAGGACTTCAGAATTCACCATGGTAGGTTTCACTGGTCCAATACCGAGGCAAGGTAAATGGAACAAATGGGCATTGCTGGCCAAGCCAAAAATAGAAGATCACAAGCTCCTATGCCTAATACCACAGTAAGCAAACATACTGCATCGCGTGATTTATAAAGATCGTGAAGGTTCCAGATTTAATCCCTGGTACGTAACTTAGTTCAGTTGAGGCAGTGGCTGCCTACTAGAATTTGCCTGAGTACATCAATTAAAAATACATAGAAATTACAACATGGCAAGGGGCCAATCGGCCCAACCAGTATCTGTCAGCACTTAACCCTCCACTCAAGCAAATGGATCTAATCATAGTTACACACCTTGCTTCCCTACCCCTTCGACCACTTATCCAATCTAATCTTGAATTCTGACAGATTGTGCCTCATTCACTAACTCGTCCATAGTCTCTCAATTCTCTGGGGATGATACAAACTTTAGTGAAAAATGAAAATCGAGAGAATGAAAAACAGGCGGCTGAATCGATGCTGTCCATTTTACGCTATCGGCCAAAGTCAAAACTACTGTGAGAAGACGTTTCTCCTTCCCTCTGTTATATATTTCTTACATCTAATATTGCATCCGTGGCCAATCGCCCTTGTCCCTTCAAATTACTGGGGAACCGCTTCTATCTACCCTGCCCCATCCTTTCATAATTTTAAACATTTTTATTATATTGTTCATAATCAGAATTGCTCTAACACAAAGATTCATTTTTTCCAAGTCTGCCTGTATATTTGTATTTCCTCATACCAGGCAGTATCCTAGTGAATCTGGGTTGTGCTCTCTCTAAAGCCTCAATATCCTCAAAACAAAAAAATGCCATTATGCTCAATGAGTCTGTCTCTTTTCACAGTAGTACACAGGCACAGAGATGGCAGTTCCTATTCGTACATGGAGGTTGAATGGACAAGGATGTTACATGAAACATATCGATTACATGGCAGAGTTGCAAACATAATAACTGACTCCAGGGTCAACATAGAGAAAACAGGATTCCTGGGAATGGTTTCATGTATACTGGATGCCCCCAAGCTTTGAACAGTGGACAGAAAGTCATTCACGTACACAGAGTCAGGTCGATTCACCAGCAGCTCCGCGGCCCGCTACCCTACACAGTATTCTCCATCTCTAGATTATTACCTGAGCCATGAGCAAATTGGCATAGGGCAAATAAGATTAGAGAAATGAATGCGTGGCTCAAAGACTGGTGTAGTAGAAGTAGGTGCCAGTTCATGGGGCTCTGGCACCAATACTGGGGAAAGTGGGAGCTGTACTGTTGGGACATCCTTCACCTGAACCGCGCTGGGACCAGTGTTCTGGCAAGTCGTATAACTAGGGCAGTAGAGAGGACTTTAAGCTAAATACTGGGGGGGGAGGGAATCATGTGAGAGGAGATGTGGTAAATCAAAGGGAAACAATGAGATAATAGAGCAGGGTAGCAATTTGGTTAATGATAACCAGAGTGCGGCAGGTAGGGACAAAGCATAAAAACTTGCCACTCCAGGCGTTGCTGCACAAACTACATAGTGGCGCAGTGGTTAGCACCGCAGCCTCACAGCTCCAGCGACCCGGGTTCAATTCTGGGTACTGCCTGTGTCTGCGTGGGTTTTCTCCAGGTGCTCCGGTTTCCTCCCACAAGCCAAAAGACTTGCAGGTCGGTAGGTAAATTGGCCATTATAAATTGCCCCTAGTATAGGTAGGTGGTAGGGAAATATAGGGACAGGTGGGGATGTGGTAGGAATATGGGATTAGTGTAGGATTAGTATAAATGGGTGGTTGATGGTCGGCACAGACTCGGTGGGCCGAAGGGCCTGTTTCAGTGCTGTATCTCTAAACATATCAATGAAGGAAGCAGTGTAGCCTGGGCAGGTAGCAGTCTGCACCGCTGCTGCCCCTGGGGAATCCATGCAAGACTGTGTAGTTCTACACAAACAAAATTCTCCCCCATATTTTCCATATAAAATAGATTTTCTCTTCAAATCCCCCACTAACAATGCACTGAAATTGAGATGGTCTCTGTCGGCTGTGCTTTTAGATTTTTTTTTTTTTGAGGGTTGCACTGTGTCTTATGGAGATTGTGCAGCTGCCAAAAATTATACCACGATGTGCAATGTCATGACACTGGGAGTTTGGCAAAACGGAGAGGAGCAGGTGAATGGAATGGAACCTTGCATCAAGCTGAAGGGACTGTTTGGCCTACTCCAGTTCCTAGGAATGTCAGAAAGAGAACAAGAGGGATAGAATGGCATGACAGCCCCCATGCCAATGCAGAATTTTGCAGGTAAGCTGCATCTGAGGAGAAAGATAGAGGTTACAGAGGAAAAGGAGTAAACCAGCAATGGTGAAATGCACAGAGGTGTCACAGAACAGCTTCAGTGTTGCACTGACTCGCAAGATCATGAAGCATCAAATATTAAGTCAGTTAAACTTTGGTGCAGTCTCACTGGTTAACCACCTTGCCCACCACCACCCCCTCTGCCCATTACACCCCACCTTCCCCCTTTTGAGATACTACTGCAGTACAGGTCCTACCTAAATCCATTAATCAGTCTAGTAGCACAGCATGTTTATTGTAGGACATAACTCCCCCTTTCAGTGAGATTTAGAGCAAACGTAGGGAAGGGATGGAAGGAGGAAAGTGAGAAAACGTTAGACGGCAAAATACAGGGTCCTGCTTCTAGGTGCTTAATTACAGAGCAGGATTGGTTCAGGAACAAGTCACCTGGTAAGCCAGGTGCATCGATCTAGGTGAAGTAGGGAAAGGAGAGGGAAGGAAATCGAAGTCTAGTAACTGTCACACAATAAATAACACACCTTCTCACAAAGGACTCGAATGCCTGGAAGCAATACTCTCGCAGTTCATCATCGTCCACATTGCAATACTTTACAACCAGTGGAATAATCTTCTCCAAATGTTCTCCTGAAAAAGACAACACATGGGAAACTGTTAGTGGAACTGAGGGGGTCGACAGAGCTCAATCCATACGTGTAAGAATATATGAAACTTGGAGTGAGAAAAAGCCTTTCAGCCCATTAAGTTTGCTGTTTCCACACACTATCTACAGGTACCTCATGCATCAAAACTATCTCCTACCCAAGATCATTACACTTTGATCCCTAACTCTCATGTGAATCAAAAAGATCTATTAACTTTGCTAAATCTCGATCAATTTTCATCTGATCCTTTTTAAAAGTGTTACTTGACATTGAATTAGCTAATTTTCCTAGGATTCTGTTCCACATCCACTATCTTGCTTCCAATCACTAATAGGTGGTGATCTCTAATAAGCTGAAAGCATACAGTGTGTTTTAAGTGTTTTGGCTGTGAAGTGCTTTATGGTGTCTTGAGATTGTGAAAGATGCTATAGAAATGCAAGTCTTTCTTTATACAGTTTCTTCAATTCAGAGTTTTTTGAATATTGTGTTTTTATATGTCAAAGTGAGGCATATAAATGTTAGAAATTCAACATGTTTCAGCATAAAGGACTCCAAGGTCAGGTTAAGTGATGGGAGATGGGAGATGAACAGAATCCTAGAAAAATTAGCTAATTCAAGGTCAATTAATACTTTTAAAAAGGATCAGATGAACATTGATCGAGATTTAGCAAAATTAATAGATCTTTTTGATTCACATGAAAGTTAGGGATCAAAGTGCAATGATCTTGGGTAGGAGATAGTTTTGTTGCATGAGGTACCTGTGGCAGATGGGAGTTCAATATGGGAAAGTGTAAGGTCATTCACTGGACCCAAAAAGATAGATTAGAGAATCTTCGAAACATGAAGGATAGAACTATAGAGATTGAAGGGTTCAAGTACAGGAAAAAATAATTTAAATGGCTAGTGGAATGTTGTGCTTTATCTCAAAAAGCTGGAATAGAAAGGGGTGAAAGTTATGTTAGTTATTTAAAAGCTCTGGGTAGACCCCATTTAGAGTACTATGTTCAGTTCTGGGCATCGCACCTCGGAAAGGATATACTGGCCTTGGAGAGGGTGGTGAACAGATTCACCAGAATGATACTGGGGCTAAATGGGTTAAGTTAAGACAGGATTCCTAGGCTAGCCTCAAGTATAGAAGATCAAGGTGTTATTTAAAGGAGAAGATAGTTTTTCTCTATCCTGTGCTCTCTGGTAGGGGAGACCAGAACAAGGAGGTATAACCTTGAAATTAGTGTTACGCCATTCAGGGATGATGTCAGGAAGCACTTCTTCACACAAGCATAGTAGAAATATAGAACACTTTCTCAAAAACATGTTGAAGCTGGGGGTCAGTTGAAAGTTTCAAAACCGAGACTGATAGATTTTTGATGGACAAGCATATTAAGGGTTATGGAACCAAGGCAGGTGGATGGAGTTACAATACAGATCAGCTGTGATCTAATGGAATGGCAGACCTGGCTCAAAGGGCCGAATCGCTTACTCTTGTTCCTACATTCCTTGGTAGAACATGGGTTAGAAAAAGAGTAAAGCACCCTTGAAATTGTTCCAAACACTCCCAGCAGAATGCAACATGGGTTAGATACAGAGAAACAGTTCTATACTGTTTCAAACAGTCCCATGTCAGGTACTGTACAGGTATAGCTCCTTCTACATTGCATCATCAAACACAACCAACATTGGTAAAACATGAAATAAAAACAGAAAATGCTGAAAGTACTCAGCTGGTAAACCTTTCAGGACTGAGATGAGGAGAAATTTCTTCACCCAGACAGTGGTGAGCCTGTGGAATTCGCTACCACAGAAAGCAGTTGAGGCCAAAACATTGTATGTTTTCAAGAAGGAGTTAGATATAGCAGGAACAGGTTACTGAGTTGGATGATCAGCCATGATCATAACGAATAGCGGAGCAAGCTCGAAGGGCCGAACGGCCTACTCCTGCTCCTATTTTCTATGTTTCTATCTGTGGAATGAGAAACAGAGTTAACGTTTCAGGTGACAAAGGGTCACAGACCTGACCCTTCTTCGGAACTGGCCCGAAACGTTAACTCTGCTTCTCTTTTCACAGATGCTGCCAGACCTGCTGAGTGGTTCCAGCATTTCTTGTTTTTATTTCAGATTTCCAGCATCCGCAGTATTTTGCTTTTATATTAGAAAGTCTACAAGCTCATTTTACCGTTCTAGCAAGTTCATAAAGCAGATCTCCACGAGATATCATTCTGTTCATGTGGATGGTACTTCAGCACATGGCACCATCACAACCCCCATGACAGGATCTCTTTCGCTGGCAGGAATGGGACCATTTTACTTTCACCCATGAGCCTGTCAAATAACAGGGAAAAAGCTAACCAATCCCACTAATTTGCCAAGGGAAGACTCACAGCCAGTTACTCACCGACTCTGTGGCCAGCCTGCCGGCTGATGGCACCAATGCACTGGATATAGGTTCTGGTCATGGAGGTAGATTCATTCTTTGACAGTTCGACCAGTAGGTGATCCATTAGCTCAGAGAAAAGACAGCTGCTGCAGCTCATGACCAGGTGCCCCAGAGCGATGATGGTTCTCTTGCGAACAGCCAGCCTTGGGCTTGACAGCTGAGGCAGCAGGCAGCTCAGGATGGAGGAGTGAAATGTGATCAGGGTCCCACCCAACCTACAATGAGAAATGTGAAAAAACGTTCAGCAAATCCACTGTTATGGGTATACCCCCTTAGACAACACATTATTTCCTTAAGCTTCCTCCGCCCTGCATATGAGAAGTATTAACCCAAAGCTCTGACATTTCCATCTCTCACACCTGCCACCTTGTGGTCACCCAGAGTGGGATAACCCATTTAGTGCAACCAGTCAAACGGTGTGCCAAACTGCCTTAAATTGGCAGAAAGAGATCTTCAATATCAGACCCGTTTGGAGTCACAACCAGATCCTGGAGGTGAAAGATCAGTATTTAACCCATTGCATACCTCTCAAGTGCACTGAATAGTCCTGGATGGCCCTATTTAGTGGCTCATAAACCTGCTTATATATCGGATCATGCAGCCCAAGAGGCCATTCGGCCCACTGCACCTGTGCCAGCTCTTTGAATGAGCTATCCAATTAGTCCCATTCCAGTGTTCTTTTCCCATAGCCCTGCTATTTTCTTTTTTCCCCTTTTCAAGTATATATCCATTTCCCTTTTGAAAGTTACTACGGAATCTGCTTCCACCACCCTTTCAAATAGTGCATTCCAGATCATAATTCACTGCATGATATGCACCAACACTTCTCACATTCATACTCAAAACACTATTTTTCTCCCCTTTAATTTTCCAGCAAGAGACTATGGAGGTGGGACTAACACACGATCCACAAAGCAACAGAAAATGCTTCTTTTTTTTTATTAAAGGTTCTATTGTTTCACTATAGTTCCTCCACCAGTGTTGTGAATGCTGATTTAGCCCTACCTCCACAGCATTCCAAACACAATCTGCTGTGGCGCCAACTGTGGATCATTGCTCACACCTTGGTCTGAGGTTGTGGGCACAGGTCCCATTCCAGAAACCTGAGCACACAACACAGACTGACATTCCAGTGCAGTACTGAGGGAACGCTGCACTGTAGGAGGCAAAATCCTTCGGATGAGACATTATGCCAAGGCTCAGTCTGTCCTCTCAGGTGGACGCAAAAGATCCCATGGCACTATTTCAAAGGACAGCAGGAGAGTTCTCCCCAGTGCCATAGAATCATACAGTACAGAATGAAGACATTCGGCTCATCATGCCGGTGTCCTGGCCAATAGCTGTTCCTCAATCAACAACACTTCTTCTTTAGCCTCCTTGTCTCGAGAGACAATGGGTAAGCGCCTGGACATTAAATGGGCATTATTGCTTTCACGTTTGTGCAACCTCACTGCGTGCAAATTGGTTGTCACGTTTCCAGTATTACAAGTGACTACAATTTAAAAGTACTTCATTGACTGCAAAATGCTTTGGGACATCCTGAGGTTGTAAAAGGAGCTATATAAACACAAGTCTTTCTTCTAGCATTCTCTCTCAATATAGAAGAAAAACGAAAAACAGCACTGAATAGTGGCACCAGCAGACCCCAAATTGCGAGCGAGAGTGAGTGTGGGGGAGAGGAAGACACAAGAGATAGAGAAAAGTAGAGTAAAAGGGAGAGGAGTAAAGGGAATGGCAGCTGAGTTTTCCCCACTCAATCACACAGTAGTGAATCTGTCTTTCATTAGTGTGGCTTTTAATCTGTTAGAACTGAGAAAATAATCAACAGCAGGAATAGATTTACTATGACAGCTGCCAGATTGTTGTTAAAAACTCAAATGGTTCACTAATGCCCTTCAGGGAAGGGAACTTGACACCCCTAACTGATCTGACCTACAGTGAGTGGCTGACTCTTAATACCCACTGAAGAGGCCTAGCGAGCCAATCAGTTGGAAGAAAAACTTCCATTGGGAGATACTGTCACCACCTTCTCAAGGTAACTCGATATAGATAGCCTTGCCAGAGTGCCCCACTTCCTGAATGAACAAATAAGAGCTGCCCTGTAGGTACACCAGTGCTTTCCAATCAATGCTATCCTCCTCAGCACCAGACAACACGGAAAACTTACGTGTCTCCTGGGAGTGTGACCTGGGCCACCCACTCTCAGGGGAAGATTGGAAGGAGGCTTTAAGATTGACCCTCACGACCCCCACCTGCAGCAGAATGAGAGAGGGTCACCTCAGAATCCTTCACTGCATAAACTTCACCTACCATAAACCTGCAGCAGTTCCACCCTTCCCTGGCAGACTAGCACTGGCAGAACTAGGGCCACACTGGGCACATTCCAATACACATATTGGTCCTGCCTCAACCTCCAAACCTTCTGGAAGGACTTCTTAGAGCCAGTTGGATCCATGACTGTTTGAGCCAGCCCCTCGGACTCAATCCCAACCTCAGGATACTCTTCCTGCTGTTGGCAGGACAAAGAATCTGCATAGATCTCCGCCTGGGCCATACTGCATATTTAGTGTCAGAATTGTGCCCAAGAGCATTCTGCATTGATATCAGAAATGCAGTAGAAAAGCAGCATATTAGCGTATTAACATTTGTGTGCTATTCAGCACTGGATAAGCAGACACTTCCTCCAATTAAATATGGGAATAACGAAGTCATTGTCTTCAGTCCCAGCCACAGACTATGTTCCCACCCCCCCCACAGCCACTGAGAGAACGAACCAGACTGTTTGCAATCTATTTGATCGAGCTGATCTTCCAACCCCATATCCTCACCATCCCCAAGACTGTCCACTTCTACTTTGATAACATCACTTGTCCCCACCCCTCATCCATGCCTTTGTTACACTGCTTCGATTTTAAAATTCTCATTTTCAAGTTTAAATCCATGGCCTCCCCCCAAACCTATCTCTGTAACCTCCTACAGCACAACAACCCTCCCGAGAACTGTGCTCCTCCAATTCTGGCCTCTTGTGCAGCATCAACTTCCAGCATACCACTATTGGCAGCTGTGCCTTCAACTGCCTAGACCCGTGCTTCGAAATTGCCTCTCTAACCTCAGTTTCTCTACCGCTCTCTCTTCCTTTCAGATGCTTCTTAAAACCGATCACTTTGACCAAGCTGTTGGTCACCTGTTCGAATGTTGCCTTCTTTAGCTCACTGTCAATTCTTTTTGTCCGATTATGCTTTTGTGAAGCATTCTGGGACGTTTTACTGTGTTAAAGGTGCTATACAAACGCAAGTTGTTCTCGTTTTGAATCAGATTTCTAGTACGAACAATGGGTTTAACAGGTGGGGTGACGGTCACAGAGATGTAAAAATTGCAGTTCTGTGAGGTGCTTTGTGAAATGAGAACACCCGATCTTTGCGGGTTACAGCTGTGACATGCTGGTTCAAATGTTGAGTGATTACCCTCTATACTACCCAATATCCATCTCTTTGCAGCTCGTGTATCACTTCTCAAGCAAAGGACTGGAAGAGGATATCGGTGTGGAAAAGAAAGTGGGAGAGGTTAAGATTCAGTTGACACCCCAGCCCCATCCTCAACCAACCTCAGCCATTGAGAAACTCTCAACAAAATCCAGGGCACACGTGAGCTGGATCTGCTAATGTCAAATCCACAAAGCAGGTTCCCATGCTACCTGATCCCTTGTATTTCTCATGGTTTCTTCCTTTTCATCATTCACCGGATGTTCCCTAACACTGTTTCTATTTCTATCGCCCACCATCACAATAATTATAGCTGCTGTCTTTTAATGTTGAGCTCTATCTAATATATAGACCTAAAGAATATAGCTCTAGAGTATTTCACTCAAGATAACACCACCCCGGTTTATACTATAGAATCTATTGCTCGAACAAAACCATCCTTGTGTACCACTACAGAATATATTACTTGGCATTACACTGCTTGTGTACCAGCATGGAACATAGTACTCCAGATAACATCACGACTGTGTACCACTATAGTACCCACACAGCATATTCTCCTTCACGCTCAATAATAATTTGAACTCCTTTATCATATCCTGTATTTTACCTGCTCAGCATATCGGACAGTATATCCAGGGCCTCCAGCTGGACAGACACATCCTCTTGCTTGGCAATAGCACTCGTCAAACGCCCAGTGATCTTCTTGCACACATTGGCGGACAGGGCTAAACCTAGAACAAAAGAAAGCGTTTACTGACTTCAGGTACTAACTAGTGGATCTATGAAGCACAGCAGCAATGACCAAGTTTAATAAATTCTACATTTTCTTTTCACTGGACAGCAGGCTGAAGGGCTGGGAAGAGGTTTTTGTTCATCACAGTAAGATTTTTGTGCTCAAATTTGGCATCTCCTCAGTCTTAGCGAAAAAGCAACCCAGTGAAAAAATTGGTAAATTACCACCTTTCTGTGATAATCTTTTGATCTAAAAGCCCTCTGCCAGTGTCCTCTGGTAGCCCTGAACCATTAGTCAGCCTCACTCAGATGTTCCGTGGCCCGGCTAGCTTTCCTCGCCTGCTGCAAGGCTCTGCCAGCATTACTCAGCAGCTCTTGGGCCTTGGCCAGTGCTGCTCAGGAGCTCAAAGATTCAAAACCTCAGCCACTGTCACTTGGTAAAAGCCTAAAGGCTAGCCCAGGTTAATCTTTGACTGGAGAGCAAATCAGTTGCTGGTCTTGTCAATCAAGGTCAGAGGTACACCCTAAATGGGACATACTAGAGGGAGCACATTAAACAAAGAGGTTGTACTAAAAACAGTTATAAAAGGAGCTTTGCAAAGAATCCATAGATTAATGAATTCTACCATAAACATTCACTCCCTCCCCCACCGGCACACCATGGCTACAGTGTGCACTATCTACATGATGCACTGCAGCAACTCCTCAAGGCATCTTCTAAACCAGTGCTTTCTACCACCAAGACGGGATCACCACCTGCAACTTCCCCTCCAAGTCACAAATCATCCTAACATCACCATTCCGACATTGTCGCTGGGTCATAATCCTGAAACTCCCGACCTAACGGCGCGACACCACAAGGACTGCAGAGGTTTAAGGCAGCAGCTCACCACCACCTTCTCATGGACAATTGGGGATAGGCAATAAATGCTGGCCTTGCCAGCTATGCGCACATCCCATGAACTAATAAAAAAAGTCCAGCGTGACAAGCCACACAAAACCAGATAGGCCCCAGGTTCTGTTTCCAGTCTGTTCCAAGCTAGTTGGTCTCTGACAAACGGGGAGTTCCTGCTCTTAATATCTAATGACAGCTGGACACTGGACATCAGGAGAGGGCAGGGCTTGGGATCAATTCCCGCCATGTTCCAGTACTTTGCTGACCTTCAATGCCAAGGCTCACGTATGGCCACTTGGTAGAGGTACCAAAGGATGGCTGCTGCCTGTGGAACCCTCCCAAGTCAACAGCTTCAGGAGCAGAAAGAAAACTGTGGAACAAAATCCTAACAGCATTTCACACCGATATATTTTGGATTAACTAGGAGCCAAGAATTTCTTCACACATCACCTGCTCTGACAACTCAACAGCTCCAGTCATCCATTGAGCCAAGTTCCCTCCACAGAAAAACTAGTTCTAAGGACCACACGTTTTTCATGCCTTCAGCTTGAGCTTTCTTTAAACCATCCAGAAATGTTTACGACCACAATATATGCTTGAATCATATCATGCCAAGGAGCGGTAGGATACAGGGCCCTAAAATTAGAGCTATGCCACTTAGGAGTGAAATCAGGAAGCATTTTTCCACACAAGGGGCAGTAGAAATTGGGAACCCAAAAGGCTTTTAATGCTGGGACAACTGAGATTTCAAGACGGAGATTGATAGGTTTTTGTTGGGTAAAGAAATTAATGAATTTGGAGCTAAAGCAGGTAAATGGATTTGAGATACTGATCAGCCATGACCTAATTGAATGTTGGGCAGAACAGGCTCGAGGTTTGAATGGCCTACTCCTATTTCTTATGTTCCCAGCCACAGTTACTCAGATTATCGACAGTTACGAGGCTGGAGGGAAAGAGCATCATTCGCACGTGGTTGTTATGGGACAGTATTGCTGGGGGTCTGGGACTGAGCTGGCTAATTAGTCAACCAATATAAAAACATCCATAGTTGTGGCAAGTTAGCTGACCTCAACTGGAATAGCAGATGGGGCATGAAAACTGCCTACCTGATCTTTGCACTCTAGACAGTCAAAGAAAGACAATTCAGCCTGATTGTGTACCAGTAACCAGCTGCTGGAAATACATGCGCGTGAATGTCAAGTGAAGGAGGATCAGGCTCATGCTACTTATGACCAAAAAGCCTGATGACACTCAAGCGTCGAGGCTCACTCACTAAAAATGGCCACTTGGGTGTGGTACTGATGATTTCGGTGGCCATGGTGCCAGATCTCAACAGAGACGACAGGAACAATGCAGGCAGAAAAGTAAGGAAGATGACAAAACAGAGAACTCATCCTCAAAAAACTGGAGGAAAAATTAGCTGTAACTTGTTTGTACCAGATATATTCATGCCCCAAACAGGTCACCACAGAAATCATTGACACTAATCATGCACTTTGCACCAAGCAGATTGAGAACACACTATTGTATCAGAACTGTGGGGGACGGTGTAAGGATGCAAGGCAAGCGGCTATTCCGAGATTACTAGGCATGTAGGACGATATTACCACTGGAAGCAGGAGGCAGCTCTGCAATGACAGTCTTCAGGCCGATGCTGGATATGTCCCGTAGCTGCTCTTTGTCAGACAGCATGTTCGTACACAACGTGTCCACAATCGTCTCCACCTGGTACTCTTTCACCTTGCTGACCAACGGGCCCAAGCTGAGTGAGCGAACAAATAAAAGTGTGACCCTGGCATCTCCACATCACCATTCCCTTTCTCTGCCTCCCCTTCCACAACAATTTTGCATCCCTTCAGCAAACTGCATGAACTTCCTGCAGCCACACCAAAAGACCCATCAGGTATAGATCCCCTACTAGTAACTGTGAAGTAGGTGTAGCTTGTATAAATGTTGAGATTAGACAAACATCTAGCAACGGTAGAGTGGTTTTAATGGAGCAATTTAACTTTCTTATAGATTGGGTTAAGCAGATTAGCATACATCAGAAAGGTAGTAAATTTTTTGATTGTGTTTAGGATGGATTTCTGAAACAATACATCCTAGAACTAACTAGGGGGTATGCCATATTACATTTAGCAATAAGTAATTAGCCAGATTTAGTTAACAGTCTAACGATGCGTTAACATTTACCCAATAGCGAACATACGATCACGTTCAAACAGTGTTTAAAAGGGAGAAATGCAAAACAGCTTAGATTCTAGCTTTAGGCAGGGCTGAATCAATGTGATGAGACAGAGACTGTCCACAGTAAACTGGGAAAATCTGTTAATGGGTAAAATGACAGATCATTAGTGGAAGGTCTTCAGAAAAGAATTTAGTGATACAGATCCAGTTTATACCCCAAAAGAGCTAGAGTTTTACTTGCTCAAAAATCACTGCCATAGACAACTAAAGAGGTAAGAGACAACATAAAACTAAAAGAAAAAGTATACAAAAAAAGCACAGATCCTGGTGAATGGGAAAGATACAAAGAACAGCAAAGGGTGACAATTCAGGTGGTAACAGCCACAAAAAGGGAGTATGAAAGGAAACCTACAAAGGATATCAAAATCAACACAAAAAACTTTTACAATTATTTTAGGAAAAAAAGAGGGTAGTCAGAATAAATGTGGGCCCCTTGACAACCGTTAATGATGTTGTCAACGAAAATAAGGAAGTGCAGACATACTGAATAATTACTCGGCATCAGTAGAGTAGGGGAAGAGTTCAACATTCCAAACATCCCAAGGAAACTAATGCTGAATCAAGGACAGGGACTCACTAAAATTAACGTAAGCAAGATAACAGTAATTAAGAAAATAATGGCACTAAAGAGTGACAAATCCCCAGGACCAGATGGTTTCCATCCCAGAGTTTAAAAAGGTGAGAATACTGCAGATCTAATAATCTTCCAAAGTTTTTTCAATTTGGGAACTGTTCCTTTAGATTAGAAAACTGCATATGCCACTCCACTATTTAAGGAAGGTGTGAGAGAAAAATCAGGAAATTATAGGCTAGTTAACCTAACATCTGTTGTTGGGAAATTGCTAGTATATCAAGATAGGGTGACTGAAAACCTTGAAATTTTTTAGCTGAGCAGAGAACCAGTATGGATGTGTAAAGGATAGGTCATGACTGACAAATCTGATTGAATGTTTTTGAAGATGTGACTAAAGTAGTGGACAGGGGAATATCTATGGAGATTATGCAGATAGATTTCAAGGCGGCAGTTGATAAACATCCCTCCTAAGAGGCTGTTTAGCTGAAGTTGAAGCTCACAGAATTGAAGGCAAAGTATTGACCTAGTTAGGAAATTGTCTCCTTCTGTTCAGCCATAGAGGGGAGACAATGGGCAGCTACCCTAATTAGCAGGATGTGACTAGTAGTGATCCGTAAGGATCTGTGTTGGAGCCTCAACCATTCACCATATTTATTAACAAGTTAAATGAGGGGATAGAAAGCCAAATATCCAAACTTGCCGATGGCACTAAGATAGGCAACATTGTAAGCAGTGTAGACGGAAGTGTAAAATTACAATGAGATATCGATAGATTAAGCGAATGGGATAAAAAATGGATTTCAATGTAGGAAAATGTGAAGTCATCCACTTTAAACCTAAACAGGATACTTCCTAAACGGTGAAAAACTAGAAACAGTGGCGGTCCAAAGAGACTTGGGGGTCCAGATACACAGATTAAAATGTAATTAACAGGTACAGAAAATAATCAAAAAGCCTAACGGAATGCTGGCCTTTATATCTAGAGGACTAGAATACAAGGGGGTAGAATTCATGCTTCAGCTATATAAAGCCCTGGTTACAGCACACCTGGAATACTGAGTGTAGTTCTGGGCATCACACCTTAGGAAAGATATATTGGCCTTGGACGGAATGCAGCAAAGATTTAGCAGAATGATACCTGGACTCCAAGGGTTAAGCAACGAGAAGAGATTTTGCAAACTAAGGTTGTAGTCCCTGGAATTTAGAAGGTTACAGGGTGATTTGATCGAAGTATTCATGATATTAAGGGAAACAGATAGGGTAGAGAGAGAGAGAGAGAAACTGTTTCTGCTAGTTGAGGCTAGGACTAAGGGACATAGTTTCAGGAGTGAAATTAGGAAACACTTCTACACACAAAAGGTGACAGAAGTTTAGAACTTTTTTTCCACAAACAATAAATGCCATATCAATTGTTAATTTTAAATCTGGAATTGATAATACCTTTGGATAACAAAAATATAAGGGATATGGGGTAAAGGTGAGGATAGGCAGTTAGGTCACAGATCAGCCACGTTCTCATTGAATAGCACAGCAGACTCCTCTTCCTGTGATTATATTTGAGGCAGATTGACACATGAGCGCACACAAGATCCTGACTTTGGACTACACCATCAGGGTTAGCTACCAAGCAGAAGTTAACCATGGCAGGAATAAATCAGCATGCAAATGGCTATTTGTGGCTCTCATCCATCACAAACAATATGGCTCGCCATCTGTCACTGGTAGCACATCAGCGATGACAGCGACATAATGGACTCACTGTACTGCAGTACATGTAAACATGTGGAAAACACTTGTACTATCACAATAACCATGCATTATTTCCCTTCTGTACAGTCAAGCACTGAATGCCAACTCCCATCAACACCAGGCAGGCTAGAGGCTCAGGGCACATGGGGCAAAGTACACCCAGAGCCACCAGTGAAAGAGAGGCTGGTAGCAAACAGGCAGCAGGCTGCATAATCAACATCACCTACCTAAAGCTGTAGCTGTACACCATGACGTTTAGCTTCAGCAACGGTCACTTACCACTTCACGGCCAGGTTCTGCACCTCTCCGTTTTTATCCTCCAACAGCCTAAGTAACATCTTCACCACCTTCTTCTCACTGTCATCGTCCAACTTGATGGAGTCTTTCTGCAGCTCTACCATCAGGTCATTGGTGGCCATGAACCTAAACAACAACAGATATTCATATAGACCTTCAAAAACAAACAGCTAAATTGGCATTACATGTAGCAGGAGTGTGAACTAATCGGATAACTCTTCAAAGAGCCTCCATATGCACAATAAACTGGATGGCCTCCTCCTGTGCTGTAATTATTCCTACTCTTTCAGATGACAGAAAATATCACACTCTTATTCTTCATTTATACAGCCCAAAGTAACCAAATCAAGCATATTGACAAATCTACAAAAACAAAGCAGATCCTATAAAGTGCAAGTTAATACCTTTAAAACACACAAACCTTGAATGTCTCCTTCAAGAGCTCATTGCTCTCATGGCCCCTTGGAGTGAAAAAAAGGTTCTTCAGCATAACCCTGCAGTAGGGAGTGTCTACAGAATGTTCATGGATGAACAGCTGCCAAAAGTCCAGCAAGCACAAAGGACACAAAGAAAGACCCTGGTTTTTATCCCCTTTAATTCCTCTGAAGCAAAAGGAAATTCTGAGGTAGACGGGCAGATATCGATACATTAACATTGTCAATAATACGCTGACATGACACTCGGCCTCAGAGCCCAAAACCTGTGGCTGCAACAGACAGCTTTACAACATTTGTGTTGCATGACAACAATCTAAAATCATATCACTGCATGTCATCAGACCATCACCACTAAAACAAAACTCCAAACCCGCAGATTTAGGTAGCTTTAGGGTACGAAGGGATCGAGAGCAAGGACAGACTTATAGCCATCCCCATTTATGGAGCCATCTTGTTCTGGTTTTCAGTCCTGTCAGTGACCAGTTGAGGAGGTGGGGAAGAGGAGACCTGGCAAAACCACATCATTGCAATGGGCAGGGCAGTGAACTTGATGCTAAGTGGGCTTACTAATCAGCATACCTGCGTTGCGTTGCAATTGTGTGTCAAAGTACAAGCACGCCAACACAATCAACTGGCTCAGTGTATTTAGCAGGCCATGAGATGAGGTGTCTAATTAAGAAACTAAAAAAAAGTGAGTCACCACTGTCATCTGCAATGGGAAGGATGGGTTGTTTACACTCGACTCTTCCGACTTGGAGGCCAGGTCGCAAGACAGTGGTCTTAGACCATGTTTACTTTCAAACAGCACAGCCAGTCTCAGTGAAGATCAGCTGTAAACTTAATCCTGGCATTTGTCTATTTACACAACTGGCAAGTCATATTTTTTTTTAAAACTAATTCTGGGATGTGGGCATCACTGGCAAGGCAAGAATTTTGCCCCGAGTTCCAGTTTGATACAACTGAGTGGCTTGCTGGACCATTTCAGAGGGCAGTTAAGAGTCAAGCACATTGGCGTGGAACTGGAGTCACATGTAGGCGAAAGACACCAGGTTTCCTTCCCTAAAGAACATTAGTGAGCTAGTTGCTTGTTGTTTCTTTTTAAAAAAAATATGAAAGCTTCGTGGTCACTTTTACTGATACCAGTATTTTATTTCCAAATTTTATAAACTGAATTCAAATTCTCAAATTGCCATGGTGGGATCTGAACTCATGTGAACTCTCATTAGTCTAGACCTCTGGATTACCAGTCCAGTAACATTACCACAACACTTCTATACTCGTGAGATATTAGACTGAGTCTGTGCTGCCCTCTCAGGTGGCTGTAAAAGATCCCATGGCATTACTGGAAGAGAATCAGGGAGCTCTCTCGGTGCCCTGGCCAACATTCCTCCCTCAACCACACCGATGCTGTTTGAAGGATTGTTCAGTAAGAAAAATGGCCGTCACACCAACAGTCACCTGTGTCCTCTGTAACTGACAAGCACTTGGGACTTCCTGAGAGAGAGATGAAAAGCCATCAGCCATGGCTCAGTTGGTAGCAGCCTTCATCACAATCAAAAGGTGTGGGTTCACATCCCACTCCAGAGACTTGAACACATAATCCAAGTTGACATACCAGTGCAGGGCTGAGGGAAAGCTGCAATGTCATAGGTGACATCTATCGGCTGAGACGCTAAACCAAAGCCCCGCCTGCTCTCACAGGCAGACGCAAAAGTTCCCACGGCTCTATTTCAAAGAAGAACAGGTGAGTTCTCCTAGCGCCCTGACTAATATTTATACCTTAATCAGCACAAGGTATCTGATCATTTTTTCACTGCTGTTTGTGGGAGCTTGCTGTGGGCAAGTTAGTTGTGCGTTTCCTACATTACAAAAGCATTTAAGGAAAGATGTAAAATCATTGGAGACAGTGCAGAAAAGATTCACAAGAATGGTTCCAGGGATGAGGAACTTCATTTACAAAGATAAATTGGAGAAGTTGGGACTGCATTCCTTGAAGAGAAGGCTGAAAGGAGATTTGATAGAGGTATTCAAAATCATGAGGGGTCTGGACAGAGTAGATAGGGAGAAACTGTTCCCACTCATGAAAGGATCAAGAACAAGAGGACACGGATTTAAGGTAATTGGCAAAAAAAGTAACATGAGGGACAACTTTTTCACGCAGCGCATGGTTAGGATCTGGAAATCACTATCCAACAGTGTGGTGGAGGCAGGTTCAATCAAGACATTCAAAAAGGAATTAGATAGTTACCTGAAAAGAAAGAATGTACAGGGTTATGGGGAGAAGGCGAGGTAATAGCACTAAGTGAATTGCTTGCTCAGAGTGCCAGTGCAGACATGATGGGCCGAATGGCCTCCTTCTGTGCTGCAACAATTCAGAGATTCTGTAACTACACTTTAAAATGAGAAACATTTAGTGTAACATGAAAATTTAACATATTTTCAAGAAAATCTTACCAAAATTCTTGAAGGCAATGGAAAAGGGGTACAGGCGGAAACGATGTGGCATTTAGCCATTTTATCTAGAAATCACAAGAGGTTCAACAGACCTCTGCACAGCCTTGGGGACGTTTTTAGTTCCTTTTCCTAGAAAAACATTAGCTAGGCCATCTTTATGGTGCATTGCTCCTTTAAGTTGATCAGAACCTGCAGATCCTGGGCCTGTAACACTGAGCAATCATTTAATATCAATTACTTCTAACTCTCTTTTTCTGCACTATTGCTTGGCTGAGTTTAAAGACACGAGATACTTACTTCAGGGTCCTCTTTTGCAGCCTTCGAGCCAAGCACTAGGAAGCAGGTACAACAGCCCATGAACTCACTTCTGTCCAGGATGTATTTTAGGAAAAAGAGCACTTCGATATCTCATGCACTGCAAACCATAAAGTGAACACACCCTACATTAACATTACCACCCACCCACCCAACCCCACCCCCGTTTCAGAAGCAGGCTGATGGCTTATGTCTGCAACTGGGACACTGAATTGAACTGATTCAGAGTTGAGTTGAGACTGAATATGTTATAAATAGCCCTTTATAGGGCTGCAGACTTCATCCACAAGCTGCCTAGTTTCACACTCTGCAAACTGCAGCGTTGTGCAAACCAAAGCAATACCCCAATTAATATTACTGTGAAGGAGAATGCAAGCTGGAGTTAAACTAAAAAAGCAAGCAGCCACCCACTAATACTGGCATTGAGAAGACTCCAGAAGATCAGCTGTGACACACAAATGATGAACAGTCTGAAATGCTGAGAACTGCACCAAGAAATTAGGAGGGCGGGGGGGGGGGGGGGGGGGGAAGGCTAAGGTTACAATGCAATATTTATGCCCAATTGCAATCTCCAAGTGGAGCAAGACAATCCCTGTGGAAGGGGAAGGCGGAGTCTGGGAGCTCACCTGAAGTCCTTGTCGCTGGATGTCATCTTCTCCAGCAAGTTGGAGATGTGGTAGGACACGTTGGCCATGTTGAGAATCTAAAGAGCAGACTCCAAACTACTCACACTCACTACAGCCCCTCGCTACTCGTCCATGAAAAAAGATGGCGATCAGCCGGGTCGTCAACTGACGTGTTCCCGGGTTAGAAGTCACTGGAAAAGCCCATCCCTGTCAGACAGAGCGCGCTGCCGGAGGCCGGCATCCTCCAGCACTGACACCTAGTGGCAGCTACCGTGGGTTCCGCCCACAGCCAGCGAAATACAGCAGACATTGGCGCAGCGAGAGACATCACTCAATCCAGCAGAGACATTGACAGAGGGAGAGAGGGATCAGTCAAATCCAGCAGAGACATTGACAGAGGGAGAGAGAGATCAGTCAAATCCAGCAGAGACATTGACAGAGGGAGAGAGGGATCAGTCAAATCCAGCAGAGACATTGATAGAGGGAGAGAGGGATCAGTCAAATCCAGCAGAGACATTGATAGAGGGAGAGAGAGATCAGTCAAATCCAGCAGACATTGACAGAGGGAGAGAGAGATCAGTCAAATCCAGCAGAGACATTGACAGAGGGAGAGAGAGATCAGTCAATCCAGCAGAGACATTGACAGAGGGAGAGAGAGATCAGTCAATCCAGCAGAGACATTGACAGAGGGAGAGAGAGATCAGCCAAATCCAGCAGAGACATTTACAGAGGGAGAGAGAGATCAGCCAAATCCAGCAGAGACATTGACAGAGGGAGAGAGAGATTAGTCAATCTAGCAGAGACATTGACAGAGTGAGAGAGAGATCAGTCAATCCAGCAGAGACATTGACAGAGGGAGAGACAGATCAGCCAAATCCAGCAGAGACATTTACAGAGGGAGAGAGAGATCAGCCAAATCCAGCAGAGACATTGACAGAGGGAGAGAGAGATTAGTCAATCTAGCAGAGACATTGACAGAGGGAGAGACAGATCAGCCAAATCCAGCAGAGACATTTACAGAGGGAGAGAGAGATCAGCCAAATCCAGCAGAGACATTGACAGAGGGAGAGAGAGATTAGTCAATCTAGCAGACATTGACAGAGTGAGAGAGAGATCAGTCAAATCCAGCAGAGACATTGACAGAGGGAGAGAGAGATTAGTCAATCTAGCAGAGACATTGACAGGAAGAGAGAGATCAGTCAAATCCAGCAGAGACATTGACAGAGGAAGAGAGAGAGAGATCAGTAAATCCAGCAGAGACACTGACAGAGGGAGAGAGAGATAAGTCAATCCAGCAGAGACATTGACAGAGGAAGAGAGAGAAAGATCAGTAAATCCAGCAGAGACACTGACAGAGGGAGAGAGAGAACAGTCAAATCCAGCAGAGACATTGACAGAGGGAGAGAGAGATCAATCAATCCAGCAGACACATTGACAGAGAAAGAGAGAGAGAGATCAGTCAAATCCAGCAGAGACATTGACAGAGGGAGAGAGAGATCAGTCAAATCCAGCAGAGACATTGACAGAGGGAGAGAGAGATCAGTCAATCCAGCAGACACATTGACAGAGGAAGAGAGAGAGAGATTAGTCAATCCATAAGACACATTGACAGAGGGAGAGAGAGATCAGTCAATCCAGCAGAGACATTGACAGAGGGAGAGAGAGATCAGTCAATCCAGCAAAAAAATTGACAGAGGGAGAGAGAGATCAGTCAATCCAGCACAAACATTGACAGAGGGAGAGAGAGATCAGTCAATCCAGCAAAAACATTGACAGAGGAAGAGAGAGAGATCAGTCAATCCAGCAAAAACATTGACAGAGGAAGAGAGAGATCAGTCAAATCCAGCAGAGACATTGACAGAGGAAAAGAGAGATCAGTCAAATCCAGCAGAGACATTGACAGAGGGAGAGAGAGATTAGTCAATCTAGCAGACATTGACAGAGTGAGAGAGAGATCAGTCAAATCCAGCAGAGACATTGACAGAGGGAGAGAGAGATTAGTCAATCTAGCAGAGACATTGACAGAGGAAGAGAGAGATCAGTCAAATCCAGCAGAGACATTGACAGAGGAAGAGAGAGAGAGATCAGTAAATCCAGCAGAGACACTGACAGAGGGAGAGAGAGATAAGTCAATCCAGCAGAGACATTGACAGAGGAAGAGAGAGAGAGATCAGTAAATCCAGCAGAGACACTGACAGAGGGAGAGAGAGAACAGTCAAATCCAGCAGGGACATTGACAGAGGGAGAGAGAGATCAATCAATCCAGCAGACACATTGACAGAGAAAGAGAGAGAGAGATCAGTCAAATCCAGCAGAGACATTGACAGAGGGAGAGAGAGATCAGTCAAATCCAGCAGAGACATTGACAGAGGGAGAGAGAGATCAGTCAATCCAGCAGACACATTGACAGAGGAAGAGAGAGAGAGATTAGTCAATCCATAAGACACATTGACAGAGGGAGAGAGAGATCAGTCAATCCAGCAGAGACATTGACAGAGGGAGAGAGAGATCAGTCAATCCAGCAAAAAAATTGACAGAGGGAGAGAGAGATCAGTCAATCCAGCACAAACATTGACAGAGGGAGAGAGAGATCAGTCAATCCAGCAAAAACATTGACAGAGGAAGAGAGAGAGATCAGTCAATCCAGCAAAAACATTGACAGAGGAAGAGAGAGATCAGTCAAATCCAGCAGAGACATTGACAGAGGAAAAGAGAGATCAGTCAAATCCAGCAGAGACATTGACAGAGGGAGAGAGAGATTAGTCAATCTAGCAGACATTGACAGAGTGAGAGAGAGATCAGTCAAATCCAGCAGAGACATTGACAGAGGGAGAGAGAGATTAGTCAATCTAGCAGAGACATTGACAGAGGAAGAGAGAGATCAGTCAAATCCAGCAGAGACATTGACAGAGGAAGAGAGAGAGAGATCAGTAAATCCAGCAGAGACACTGACAGAGGGAGAGAGAGATAAGTCAATCCAGCAGAGACATTGACAGAGGAAGAGAGAGAAAGATCAGTAAATCCAGCAGAGACACTGACAGAGGGAGAGAGAGAACAGTCAAATCCAGCAGAGACATTGACAGAGGGAGAGAGAGATCAATCAATCCAGCAGACACATTGACAGAGAAAGAGAGAGAGAGATCAGTCAAATCCAGCAGAGACATTGACAGAGGGAGAGAGAGATCAGTCAATCCAGCAGACACATTGACAGAGGAAGAGAGAGAGAGATTAGTCAATCCATAAGACACATTGACAGAGGGAGAGAGAGATCAGTCAATCCAGCAGAGACATTGACAGAGGGAGAGAGAGATCAGTCAATCCAGCAAAAAAATTGACAGAGGGAGAGAGAGATCAGTCAATCCAGCACAAACATTGACAGAGGGAGAGAGAGATCAGTCAATCCAGCAAAAACATTGACAGAGGAAGAGAGAGAGATCAGTCAATCCAGCAAAAACATTGACAGAGGAAGAGAGAGATCAGTCAAATCCAGCAGAGACATTGACAGAGGAAAAGAGAGATCAGTCAAATCCAGCAGAGACATTGACAGAGGGAGAGAGAGATTAGTCAATCCAGCAGAGACATTGACAGAGGAAGAGAGAGATCAGTCAAATCCAGCAGAGACATTGACAGAGGAAGAGAGAGAGAGATCAGTAAATCCAGCAGAGACACTGACAGAGGGAGAGAGAGATAAGTCAATCCAGCAGAGACATTGACAGAGGAAGAGTGAGAAAGATCAGTAAATCCAGCAGAGACACTGACAGAGGGAGAGAGAGAACAGTCAAATCCAGCAGAGACATTGACAGAGGGAGAGAGAGATCAATCAATCCAGCAGACACATTGACAGAGGAAGAGAGAGAGAGATTAGTCAATCCATAAGACACATTGACAGAGGGAGAGAGAGATCAGTCAATCCAGCAGAGACATTGACAGAGGGAGAGAGAGATCAGTCAATCCAGCAAAAACATTGACAGAGGAAGAGAGAGAGATCAGTCAATCCAGCAAAAACATTGACAGAGGAAGAGAGAGATCAGTCAAATCCAGCAGAGACATTGACAGAGGAAAAGAGAGATCAGTCAAATCCAGCAGAGACATTGACAGAGGGAGAGAGAGATTAGTCAATCCAGCAGAGACATTGACAGAGGAAGAGAGAGATCAGTCAAATCCAGCAGAGACATTGACAGAGGAAGAGAGAGAGAGATAAGTCAATCCAGCAGAGACATTGACAGAGGAAGAGAGAGAAAGATCAGTAAATCCAGCAGAGACACTGACAGAGGGAGAGAGAGAACAGTCAAATCCAGCAGAGACATTGACAGAGGGAGAGAGAGATCAATCAATCCAGCAGACACATTGACAGAGAAAGAGAGAGAGAGATCAGTCAAATCCAGCAGAGACATTGACAGAGGGAGAGAGAGATCAGTCAATCCAGCAGACACATTGACAGAGGAAGAGAGAGAGAGATTAGTCAATCCATAAGACACATTGACAGAGGGAGAGAGAGATCAGTCAATCCAGCAGAGACATTGACAGAGGGAGAGAGAGATCAGTCAATCCAGCAAAAAAATTGACAGAGGGAGAGAGAGATCAGTCAATCCAGCACAAACATTGACAGAGGGAGAGAGAGATCAGTCAATCCAGCAAAAACATTGACAGAGGAAGAGAGAGAGATCAGTCAATCCAGCAAAAACATTGACAGAGGAAGAGAGAGATCAGTCAAATCCAGCAGAGACATTGACAGAGGAAAAGAGAGATCAGTCAAATCCAGCAGAGACATTGACAGAGGGAGAGAGAGATTAGTCAATCCAGCAGAGACATTGACAGAGGAAGAGAGAGATCAGTCAAATCCAGCAGAGACATTGACAGAGGAAGAGAGAGAGAGATCAGTAAATCCAGCAGAGACACTGACAGAGGGAGAGAGAGATAAGTCAATCCAGCAGAGACATTGACAGAGGAAGAGAGAGAAAGATCAGTAAATCCAGCAGAGACACTGACAGAGGGAGAGAGAGAACAGTCAAATCCAGCAGAGACATTGACAGAGGGAGAGAGAGATCAATCAATCCAGCAGACACATTGACAGAGGAAGAGAGAGAGAGATTAGTCAATCCATAAGACACATTGACAGAGGGAGAGAGAGATCAGTCAATCCAGCAGAGACATTGACAGAGGAAGAGAGAGAGATCAGTCAATCCAGCAAAAACATTGACAGAGGAAGAGAGAGATCAGTCAAATCCAGCAGAGACATTGACAGAGGAAAAGAGAGATCAGTCAAATCCAGCAGAGACATTGACAGAGGGAGAGAGAGATTAGTCAATCCAGCAGAGACATTGACAGAGGAAGAGAGAGATCAGTCAAATCCAGCAGAGACATTGACAGAGGAAGAGAGAGAGAGATCAGTAAATCCAGCAGAGACACTGACAGAGGGAGAGAGAGATAAGTCAATCCAGCAGAGACATTGACAGAGGAAGAGAGAGAAAGATCAGTAAATCCAGCAGAGACACTGACAGAGGGAGAGAGAGAACAGTCAAATCCAGCAGAGACATTGACAGAGGGAGAGAGAGATCAATCAATCCAGCAGACACATTGACAGAGGAAGAGAGAGAGAGATTAGTCAATCCATAAGACACATTGACAGAGGGAGAGAGAGATCAGTCAATCCAGCAGAGACATTGACAGAGGGAGAGAGAGATCAGTCAATCCAGCAAAAACATTGACAGAGGAAGAGAGAGAGATCAGTCAATCCAGCAAAAACATTGACAGAGGAAGAGAGAGATCAGTCAAATCCAGCAGAGACATTGACAGAGGAAAAGAGAGATCAGTCAAATCCAGCAGAGACATTGACAGAGGGAGAGAGAGATTAGTCAATCTAGCAGACATTGACAGAGTGAGAGAGAGATCAGTCAAATCCAGCAGAGACATTGACAGAGGGAGAGAGAGATTAGTCAATCTAGCAGAGACATTGACAGAGGAAGAGAGAGATCAGTCAAATCCAGCAGAGACATTGACAGAGGAAGAGAGAGAGAGATCAGTAAATCCAGCAGAGACACTGACAGAGGGAGAGAGAGATAAGTCAATCCAGCAGAGACATTGACAGAGGAAGAGAGAGAAAGATCAGTAAATCCAGCAGAGACACTGACAGAGGGAGAGAGAGAACAGTCAAATCCAGCAGAGACATTGACAGAGGGAGAGAGAGATCAATCAATCCAGCAGACACATTGACAGAGAAAGAGAGAGAGAGATCAGTCAAATCCAGCAGAGACATTGACAGAGGGAGAGAGAGATCAGTCAAATCCAGCAGAGACATTGACAGAGGGAGAGAGAGATCAGTCAATCCAGCAGACACATTGACAGAGGAAGAGAGAGAGAGATTAGTCAATCCATAAGACACATTGACAGAGGGAGAGAGAGATCAGTCAATCCAGCAGAGACATTGACAGAGGGAGAGAGAGATCAGTCAATCCAGCAAAAAAATTGACAGAGGGAGAGAGAGATCAGTCAATCCAGCACAAACATTGACAGAGGGAGAGAGAGATCAGTCAATCCAGCAAAAACATTGACAGAGGAAGAGAGAGAGATCAGTCAATCCAGCAAAAACATTGACAGAGGAAGAGAGAGATCAGTCAAATCCAGCAGAGACATTGACAGAGGAAAAGAGAGATCAGTCAAATCCAGCAGAGACATTGACAGAGGGAGAGAGAGATTAGTCAATCTAGCAGACATTGACAGAGTGAGAGAGAGATCAGTCAAATCCAGCAGAGACATTGACAGAGGGAGAGAGAGATTAGTCAATCTAGCAGAGACATTGACAGAGGAAGAGAGAGATCAGTCAAATCCAGCAGAGACATTGACAGAGGAAGAGAGAGAGAGATCAGTAAATCCAGCAGAGACACTGACAGAGGGAGAGAGAGATAAGTCAATCCAGCAGAGACATTGACAGAGGAAGAGAGAGAGAGATCAGTAAATCCAGCAGAGACACTGACAGAGGGAGAGAGAGAACAGTCAAATCCAGCAGAGACATTGACAGAGGGAGAGAGAGATCAATCAATCCAGCAGACACATTGACAGAGAAAGAGAGAGAGAGATCAGTCAAATCCAGCAGAGACATTGACAGAGGGAGAGAGAGATCAGTCAAATCCAGCAGAGACATTGACAGAGGGAGAGAGAGATCAGTCAATCCAGCAGACACATTGACAGAGGAAGAGAGAGAGAGATTAGTCAATCCATAAGACACATTGACAGAGGGAGAGAGAGATCAGTCAATCCAGCAGAGACATTGACAGAGGGAGAGAGAGATCAGTCAATCCAGCAAAAAAATTGACAGAGGGAGAGAGAGATCAGTCAATCCAGCACAAACATTGACAGAGGGAGAGAGAGATCAGTCAATCCAGCAAAAACATTGACAGAGGAAGAGAGAGAGATCAGTCAATCCAGCAAAAACATTGACAGAGGAAGAGAGAGATCAGTCAAATCCAGCAGAGACATTGACAGAGGAAAAGAGAGATCAGTCAAATCCAGCAGAGACATTGACAGAGGGAGAGAGAGATTAGTCAATCTAGCAGACATTGACAGAGTGAGAGAGAGATCAGTCAAATCCAGCAGAGACATTGACAGAGGGAGAGAGAGATCAGTCAATCCAGCAAAAACATTGACAGAGGAAGAGAGAGAGATCAGTCAATCCAGCAAAAACATTGACAGAGGAAGAGAGAGATCAGTCAAATCCAGCAGAGACATTGACAGAGGAAAAGAGAGATCAGTCAAATCCAGCAGAGACATTGACAGAGGGAGAGAGAGATTAGTCAATCTAGCAGACATTGACAGAGTGAGAGAGAGATCAGTCAAATCCAGCAGAGACATTGACAGAGGGAGAGAGAGATTAGTCAATCTAGCAGAGACATTGACAGAGGAAGAGAGAGATCAGTCAAATCCAGCAGAGACATTGACAGAGGAAGAGAGAGAGAGATCAGTAAATCCAGCAGAGACACTGACAGAGGGAGAGAGAGATAAGTCAATCCAGCAGAGACATTGACAGAGGAAGAGAGAGAAAGATCAGTAAATCCAGCAGAGACACTGACAGAGGGAGAGAGAGAACAGTCAAATCCAGCAGAGACATTGACAGAGGGAGAGAGAGATCAATCAATCCAGCAGACACATTGACAGAGAAAGAGAGAGAGAGATCAGTCAAATCCAGCAGAGACATTGACAGAGGGAGAGAGAGATCAGTCAAATCCAGCAGAGACATTGACAGAGGGAGAGAGAGATCAGTCAATCCAGCAGACACATTGACAGAGGAAGAGAGAGAGAGATTAGTCAATCCATAAGACACATTGACAGAGGGAGAGAGAGATCAGTCAATCCAGCAGAGACATTGACAGAGGGAGAGAGAGATCAGTCAATCCAGCAAAAAAATTGACAGAGGGAGAGAGAGATCAGTCAATCCAGCACAAACATTGACAGAGGGAGAGAGAGATCAGTCAATCCAGCAAAAACATTGACAGAGGAAGAGAGAGAGATCAGTCAATCCAGCAAAAACATTGACAGAGGAAGAGAGAGATCAGTCAAATCCAGCAGAGACATTGACAGAGGAAAAGAGAGATCAGTCAAATCCAGCAGAGACATTGACAGAGGGAGAGAGAGATTAGTCAATCCAGCAGAGACATTGACAGAGGAAGAGAGAGATCAGTCAAATCCAGCAGAGACATTGACAGAGGAAGAGAGAGAGAGATCAGTAAATCCAGCAGAGACACTGACAGAGGGAGAGAGAGATAAGTCAATCCAGCAGAGACATTGACAGAGGAAGAGAGAGAAAGATCAGTAAATCCAGCAGAGACACTGACAGAGGGAGAGAGAGAACAGTCAAATCCAGCAGAGACATTGACAGAGGGAGAGAGAGATCAATCAATCCAGCAGACACATTGACAGAGGAAGAGAGAGAGAGATTAGTCAATCCATAAGACACATTGACAGAGGGAGAGAGAGATCAGTCAATCCAGCAGAGATATTGACAGAGGGAGAGAGAGATCAGTCAATCCAGCAGAGATACTGAAAGAGGGAGAGAGAGATCAGTCAAATCCAGCAGAGACATTGACAGAGGGAGAGAGAGATCAGCCAAATCCAGCAGACACATTGACAGAGGAAGAGAGAGAGAGATTAGTCAATCCAGCAGACAAATTGACAAAGGGAGAGAGAGATCAGTCAATCCAGCAGAAACATTGACAGAGGGAGAGAGAGATCAATCAATCCAGCAGACTCATTGACAGAGGAAGAGAGAGAGAGATTAGTCAATCCATAAGACACATTGACAGAGGGAGAGAGAGATCAGTCAATCCAGCAGAGACATTGACAGAGGGAGAGAGAGATCAGTCAATCCAGCAGAGATATTGACAGAGGGAGAGAGAGATCAGCCAAATCCAGCAGACACATTGACAGAGGAAGAGAGAGAGAGATTAGTCAATCCAGCAGACAAATTGACAGAGGAAGAGAGAGAGAGATTAGTCAATCCAGCAGACAAATTGACAAAGGGAGAGAGAGATCAGTCAATCCAGCAGAAACATTGACAGAGGGAGAGAGAGATCAATCAATCCAGCAGACACATTGACAGAGGAAGAGAGAGAGAGATTAGTCAATCCAGCAGACAAATTGACAAAGGGAGAGAGAGATCAGTCAATCCAGCAGAAACATTGACAGAGGGAGAGAGAGATCAGTCAAATCCAGCAGAGACATTGACAGAGGAAGAGAGAGAGAAATCAGTAAATCCAGCAGAGACACTGACAGAGGAACAGAGTGATCAGTCAAATCCAGCAGAGACATTGAGAGAGGAACAGAGAGATCAGTCAAATCCAGCAGAGACATTGACAGAGGAAGAGAGAGAGAAATCAGTAAATCCAGCAGAGACACTGACAGAGGGAGAGAGAGATCAGTCAAATCCAGTAGAGACATTGACAGAGGAAGAGAGAGAGAAATCAGTAAATCCAGCAGAGACACTGACAGAGGGAGAGAGAGATCAGCCAAATCCAGCGAGACATTGACAGAGGGAGAGAGAGATCAGTCAATCCAGCAGAGACATTGACAGAGGAAGAGAGAGAGAGAGCAGTCAATCCAGCAGAGACATTGACAGAGGAAGAGAGAGAGAGAGCAGTCAATCCAGCAAGACATTCACAGAGGAAGAGAGAGAGAGATCAGTCAATCCAAAAGAGACATTGACAGAGGGAGAGAGAGATCAGTCAATCTAGCAGAGGCGTTGACAGAGGAAGAGAGAGAGAGATCAGTCAATCCAGCAAAAACATTGAAAGAGAGAGAGAGAGATGATCAGTCAATCCAGCAAAAACATTGACAGAGGAAGAGAGAGATCAGTCAAATCCAGCAGAGACATTGACAGAGGAAAAGAGAGATCAGTCAAATCCAGCAGAGACATTGACAGAGGGAGAGAGAGATTAGTCAATCTAGCAGACATTGACAGAGTGAGAGAGAGATCAGTCAAATCCAGCAGAGACATTGACAGAGGGAGAGAGAGATTAGTCAATCTAGCAGAGACATTGACAGAGGAAGAGAGAGATCAGTCAAATCCAGCAGAGACATTGACAGAGGAAGAGAGAGAGAGATCAGTAAATCCAGCAGAGGCATTGACAGAGGGAGAGAGAGATTAGTCAATCTAGCAGAGACATTGACAGAGGAAGAGAGAGATCAGTCAAATCCAGCAGAGACATTGACAGAGGAAGAGAGAGAGAGATCAGTAAATCCAGCAGAGACATTGACAGAGGGAGAGAGAGATTAGTCAATCTAGCAGAGACATTGACAGAGGAAGAGAGAGATCAGTCAAATCCAGCAGAGACATTGACAGAGGAAGAGAGAGATCAGTCAAATCGAGCAGAGATTGACAGAGGGAGAGAGAGATTAGTCAAATTCAGCAGAGACATTGACAGAGGGAGAGAGAGATCAGTCAATCCAGCAGAGACATTGACAGAGGGAGAGAGAGATCAGTCAAATCCAGCAGAGACATTGACAGAGGGAGAGAGAGATCAGTCAATCCAGCAGAAACATTGACAGAGGAACAGAGAGATCAGTCAAATCCAGCAGAGACATTGACAGAGGAAGAGAGAGAGAAATCAGTAAATCCAGCAGAGACACTGACAGAGGGAGAGAGAGATAAGTCAATCCAGCAGAGACATTGACAGAGGAAGAGAGAGAAAGATCAGTAAATCCAGCAGAGACACTGACAGAGGGAGAGAGAGATCAGTCAATCCAGCAGAGACATTGACAGAGGGAGAGAGAGATCAGTCAATCCAGCAGAGATACTGAAAGAGGGAGAGAGAGATCAGTCAAATCCAGCAGAGACATTGACAGAGGGAGAGAGAGATCAGCCAAATCCAGCAGACACATTGACAGAGGAAGAGAGAGAGAGATTAGTCAATCCAGCAGACAAATTGACAAAGGGAGAGAGAGATCAGTCAATCCAGCAGAAACATTGACAGAGGGAGAGAGAGATCAATCAATCCAGCAGACTCATTGACAGAGGAAGAGAGAGAGAGATTAGTCAATCCATAAGACACATTGACAGAGGGAGAGAGAGATCAGTCAATCCAGCAGAGACATTGACAGAGGGAGAGAGAGATCAGTCAATCCAGCAGAGATATTGACAGAGGGAGAGAGAGATCAGCCAAATCCAGCAGACACATTGACAGAGGAAGAGAGAGAGAGATTAGTCAATCCAGCAGACAAATTGACAGAGGAAGAGAGAGAGAGATTAGTCAATCCAGCAGACAAATTGACAAAGGGAGAGAGAGATCAGTCAATCCAGCAGAAACATTGACAGAGGGAGAGAGAGATCAATCAATCCAGCAGAGACATTGACAGAGGAAGAGAGAGAAAGATCAGTAAATCCAGCAGAGACACTGACAGAGGGAGAGAGAGATCAGTCAATCCAGCAGAGACATTGACAGAGGGAGAGAGAGATCAGTCAATCCAGCAGAGATACTGAAAGAGGGAGAGAGAGATCAGTCAAATCCAGCAGAGACATTGACAGAGGGAGAGAGAGATCAGCCAAATCCAGCAGACACATTGACAGAGGAAGAGAGAGAGAGATTAGTCAATCCAGCAGACAAATTGACAAAGGGAGAGAGAGATCAGTCAATCCAGCAGAAACATTGACAGAGGGAGAGAGAGATCAATCAATCCAGCAGACTCATTGACAGAGGAAGAGAGAGAGAGATTAGTCAATCCATAAGACACATTGACAGAGGGAGAGAGAGATCAGTCAATCCAGCAGAGACATTGACAGAGGGAGAGAGAGATCAGTCAATCCAGCAGAGATATTGACAGAGGGAGAGAGAGATCAGCCAAATCCAGCAGACACATTGACAGAGGAAGAGAGAGAGAGATTAGTCAATCCAGCAGACAAATTGACAGAGGAAGAGAGAGAGAGATTAGTCAATCCAGCAGACAAATTGACAAAGGGAGAGAGAGATCAGTCAATCCAGCAGAAACATTGACAGAGGGAGAGAGAGATCAATCAATCCAGCAGAGACATTGACAGAGGAAGAGAGAGAAAGATCAGTAAATCCAGCAGAGACACTGACAGAGGGAGAGAGAGAACAGTCAAATCCAGCAGAGACATTGACAGAGGGAGAGAGAGATCAATCAATCCAGCAGACACATTGACAGAGGAAGAGAGAGAGAGATTAGTCAATCCATAAGACACATTGACAGAGGGAGAGAGAGATCAGTCAATCCAGCAGAGACATTGACAGAGGGAGAGAGAGATCAGTCAATCCAGCAGAGATACTGAAAGAGGGAGAGAGAGATCAGTCAAATCCAGCAGAGACATTGACAGAGGGAGAGAGAGATCAGCCAAATCCAGCAGACACATTGACAGAGGAAGAGAGAGAGAGATTAGTCAATCCAGCAGACAAATTGACAAAGGGAGAGAGAGATCAGTCAATCCAGCAGAAACATTGACAGAGGGAGAGAGAGATCAATCAATCCAGCAGACTCATTGACAGAGGAAGAGAGAGAGAGATTAGTCAATCCATAAGACACATTGACAGAGGGAGAGAGAGATCAGTCAATCCAGCAGAGACATTGACAGAGGGAGAGAGAGATCAGTCAATCCAGCAGAGATATTGACAGAGGGAGAGAGAGATCAGCCAAATCCAGCAGACACATTGACAGAGGAAGAGAGAGAGAGATTAGTCAATCCAGCAGACAAATTGACAGAGGAAGAGAGAGAGAGATTAGTCAATCCAGCAGACAAATTGACAAAGGGAGAGAGAGATCAGTCAATCCAGCAGAAACATTGACAGAGGGAGAGAGAGATCAATCAATCCAGCAGACACATTGACAGAGGAAGAGAGAGAGAGATTAGTCAATCCAGCAGACAAATTGACAAAGGGAGAGGGAGATCAGTCAATCCAGCAGAAACATTGACAGAGGGAGAGAGAGATCAGTCAAATCCAGCAGAGACATTGACAGAGGAAGAGAGAGAGAAATCAGTAAATCCAGCAGAGACACTGACAGAGGAACAGAGTGATCAGTCAAATCCAGCAGAGACATTGAGAGAGGAACAGAGAGATCAGTCAAATCCAGCAGAGACATTGACAGAGGAAGAGAGAGAGAAATCAGTAAATCCAGCAGAGACACTGACAGAGGGAGAGAGAGATCAGTCAAATCCAGTAGAGACATTGACAGAGGAAGAGAGAGAGAAATCAGTAAATCCAGCAGAGACACTGACAGAGGGAGAGAGAGATCAGCCAAATCCAGCGAGACATTGACAGAGGGAGAGAGAGATCAGTCAATCCAGCAGAGACATTGACAGAGGAAGAGAGAGAGAGAGCAGTCAATCCAGCAGAGACATTGACAGAGGAAGAGAGAGAGAGAGCAGTCAATCCAGCAAGACATTCACAGAGGAAGAGAGAGAGAGATCAGTCAATCCAAAAGAGACATTGACAGAGGGAGAGAGAGATCAGTCAATCTAGCAGAGGCGTTGACAGAGGAAGAGAGAGAGAGATCAGTCAATCCAGCAAAAACATTGAAAGAGAGAGAGAGAGATGATCAGTCAATCCAGCAAAAACATTGACAGAGGAAGAGAGAGATCAGTCAAATCCAGCAGAGACATTGACAGAGGAAAAGAGAGATCAGTCAAATCCAGCAGAGACATTGACAGAGGGAGAGAGAGATTAGTCAATCTAGCAGACATTGACAGAGTGAGAGAGAGATCAGTCAAATCCAGCAGAGACATTGACAGAGGGAGAGAGAGATTAGTCAATCTAGCAGAGACATTGACAGAGGAAGAGAGAGATCAGTCAAATCCAGCAGAGACATTGACAGAGGAAGAGAGAGAGAGATCAGTAAATCCAGCAGAGGCATTGACAGAGGGAGAGAGAGATTAGTCAATCTAGCAGAGACATTGACAGAGGAAGAGAGAGATCAGTCAAATCCAGCAGAGACATTGACAGAGGAAGAGAGAGAGAGATCAGTAAATCCAGCAGAGACATTGACAGAGGGAGAGAGAGATTAGTCAATCTAGCAGAGACATTGACAGAGGAAGAGAGAGATCAGTCAAATCCAGCAGAGACATTGACAGAGGAAGAGAGAGATCAGTCAAATCGAGCAGAGATTGACAGAGGGAGAGAGAGATTAGTCAAATTCAGCAGAGACATTGACAGAGGGAGAGAGAGATCAGTCAATCCAGCAGAGACATTGACAGAGGGAGAGAGAGATCAGTCAAATCCAGCAGAGACATTGACAGAGGGAGAGAGAGATCAGTCAATCCAGCAGAAACATTGACAGAGGAACAGAGAGATCAGTCAAATCCAGCAGAGACATTGACAGAGGAAGAGAGAGAGAAATCAGTAAATCCAGCAGAGACACTGACAGAGGGAGAGAGAGATAAGTCAATCCAGCAGAGACATTGACAGAGGAAGAGAGAGAAAGATCAGTAAATCCAGCAGAGACACTGACAGAGGGAGAGAGAGATCAGTCAAATCCAGCAGAGACATTGACAGAGGAAGAGAGAGAAAGATCAGTAAATCCAGCAGAGACACTGACAGAGGGAGAGAGAGATCAGTAAATCCAGCAGAGACACTGACAGAGGGAGAGAGAGATCAGTCAAATCCAGCAGAGACATTGACAGAGGGAGAGAGAGATCAATCAATCCAGCAGACACATTGACAGAGGAAGAGAGAGAGAGATTAGTCAATCCAGCAGACACATTGACAGAGGGAGAGAGAGATCAGTTAATCCAGCAGAGACATTGACAGAGGGAGAGAGAGATCAATCAATCCAGCAGACACATTGACAGAGGAAGGGAGAGAGAGATCAATCAATCCAGCAGACACATTGACAGAGGAAGAGAGAGAGAGATTAGTCAATCCAGCAGACACATTGACAGAGGGAGAGAGAGATCAGTTAATCCAGCAGAGACATTGACAGAGGGAGAGAGAGATCAATCAATCCAGCAGACACATTGACAGAGGAAGAGAGAGCGAGATTAGTCAATCCAGCAGACAAATTGACAAAGGGAGAGAGAGATCAGTCAATCCAGCAGAGACATTGACAGAGGAAGAGAGAGAGAAATCAGTAAATCCAGCAGAGACACTGACAGAGGGAGAGAGAGATCAGTCAAATCCAGCAGAGACATTGACAGAGGAACAGAGAGATCAGTCAAATCCAGCAGAGACATTGACAGAGGAAGAGAGAGAGAAATCAGTAAATCCAGCAGAGACACTGACAGAGGGAGAGAGAGATAAGTCAATCCAGCAGAGACATTGACAGAGGAAGAGAGAGAAAGATCAGTAAATCCAGCAGAGACACTGACAGAGGGAGAGAGAGATCAGTCAAATCCAGCAGAGACATTGACAGAGGGAGAGAGAGATCAGCCAAATCCAGCGAGACATTGACAGAGGGAGAGAGAGATCAGTCAATCCAGCAGACACATTGACAGAGGAAGAGAGAGAGAGAGATTAGTCAATCCAGCAGACACATTGACAGAGGGAGAGAGAGATCAGTCAATCCAGCAGAGACATTGACAGAGGAAGAGATAGATCAGTCAATCCAAAAGAGACATTGACAGAGGGAGAGAGAGATCAATCAATCCAGCAGAAACATTGACAGAGGAAGAGAGAGATCAGTCAATCCAGCAGAGACATTGACAGAGGAAGAGATAGATCAGTCAATCCAGCAGAAACATTGACAGAGGGAGAGAGATCAGTCAATCCAGCAGAAACATTGACAGAGGAAGAGAGAGATCAGTCAATCCAGCATAGACATTGACAGAGGAAGAGATAGATCAGTCAATCCAAAAGAGACATTGACAGAGGGAGAGAGAGATCAGTCAATCCAGCAGAAACATTGACAGAGGGAGAGAGATCAGTCAATCCAGCAGAAACATTGACAGAGGAAGAGAGAGATCAGTCAATCCAGCATAGACATTGACAGAGGAAGAGATAGATCAGTCAATCCAAAAGAGACATTGACAGAGGGAGAGAGAGATCAGTCAATCCAGCAGAAACATTGACAGAGGGAGAGAGATCAGTCAATCCAGCAGAGACATTTACAGAGGGAGAGAGATCAGTCAATCCAAAAGAGACATTGACAGAGGGAGAGAGAGATCAGTCAATCCAGCAGAAACATTGACAGAGGGAGAGAGATCAGTCAATCCAGCAGAAACATTAACAGAGGGAGAGAGAGATCAGTCAATCCAAAAGAGACATTGACAGAGGGAGAGAGAGATCAGTCAATCCAGCAGAAACATTGACAGAGGGAGAGAGATCAGTCAATCCAGCAGAGACATTTACAGAGGGAGAGAGATCAGTCAATCCAAAAGAGACATTGACAGAGGGAGAGAGAGATCAGTCAATCCAGCAGAAACATTGACAGAGGGAGAGAGATCAGTCAATCCAGCAGAAACATTGACAGAGGGAGAGAGATCAGTCAATCCAGCAGAAACATTAACAGAGGGAGAAAGAGATCAGTCAATCCAGCCAAAACATTGACAGAGGGAGAAGGAAATCAGTCAATCCAGCAGAAACATTGACAGAGGGAGAAGGAAATGACTCAATCCAGCAGAGATATTGACAGAGGAAGAGAGAGATCAGCCAATCCAGCAGAGATTTTGACAGAGGGAGAGAGAGATCAGTCAATCCAGCAGAGACATTGACCGAGGGAGACAGATCAGTCAATCCAGCAGAGGCATTGACAGAGGAAGAGAGAGATCAGTCAATCCAGCAGAAACATTGACAGAGGGAGAGGGAAATCAGTCAATCCAGCAGAAACATTGACAGAGGGAGAAGGAAATCAGTCAATCCAGCAGAAACATTGACAGAGGAAGAGAGAGATCAGTCAATCCAGCAGAAACATTGACAGAGGAAGAGATAGATCAGTCAATCCAGCAGAAACATTGACAGAGGGAGAGGGAAATCAGTCAATCCAGCAGAAACATTGACAGAGGGAGAAGGAAATCAGTCAATCCAGCAGAAACATTGACAGAGGAAGAGAGAGATCAGTCAATCCAGCATAGACATTGACAGAGGAAGAGATAGATCAGTCAATCCAGCAGAAACATTGCCAGAGGGAGAAGGAAATCAGTCAATCCAGCAGAAACATTGACAGAGGGGGAGAGATCAGTCAATCCAAAAGAGACATTGACAGAGGGAGTGAGAGATCAGTCAATCCAGCAGAGACATTGACAGAGGGAAAGAGATCAGTCAATCCATCAGAAACAGTGAGGCAGAGAGAGAGATCAGGAAACCCCCAGGAAAGTCATCCACAGGACTGATCACAGCGAGAGAGAGAAAGAGAACGAGAAATAATATCAATCTAACAGAGCCATCTACTGGGAATAATTCGAGAGAGAGATAATATCAGCACAACAGAACAATCTATTTGGATCAAATCAAGTGACAATGTATCCCAACATCCAAATGAATGAAAATATCAACACAACAGAAACATCCACAGGGAATGATCCAAGAGAGAGTGAGATAACATCAACCCAGCATAGCCATTTACTGGGAATCATCAAGAGAGAGAAAGAGTTAATATCAACCCTACTGAACCACCTACTGGGAATGATCTGAGAAAGAGAGATATGTACTGTTGCGAATGCTTGGAGTGCTGTGTGTCAGTGCTGCTGTTCTCAGGTTGTGTGTGTGTGTGTGGGGAAGCTGTTGATATTCAGTGTGCTGTGTGTATGGGTGGTGCTGATGCTCAGTGTGCTG
This sequence comes from Heterodontus francisci, assembly GCF_036365525.1. Taxonomy (NCBI): domain Eukaryota; kingdom Metazoa; phylum Chordata; class Chondrichthyes; order Heterodontiformes; family Heterodontidae; genus Heterodontus; species Heterodontus francisci. The sequence goes on along the minus strand of NC_090389.1, from coordinate 20,559,623 downwards.
TTGATGCACAGGGTGCTGTGTTTATGTGGGTGCTGCTGATGCTCGGTGCTCTGTTTATGTGGGTGCTTCTGTTCTCAGGTGCTGTGTGTATGTGGGTGCTGTTGATGCTAAGGGTGCTGCTGATGCTCAGGGCACTGTGTTATATAGGTGCTGCTGATACTCAGGGTCTGCTGATGCTCAGGGTGCTGTGTGTATGTGGGTGTTGTTTATGCTCAGGATGCAGTGATTATGTGGGTGCTGTTGATGTTCAGGGTGTTGTGTTTGTATGGATGCTACTGATGCTCAGGGTGCTGTCTTTATATGGCTGCTGCTGATGCTAAGGATGCTGTGTTTATATGGGTGCTGCTGATACTCAGGGTGCTGTGTTTATATGGCTGCTGCTGATACTCAGGGTGCTGTGTTTATATGTGTGTTGCTGATGCTCAGGGTGCTGTATTTCTATGGGTGATGCTGATACTCAGGGTTCTGTGTTTATATGGGTGCTGTTGATGCTCAGGGTGCTTTGTGGGTGCTGTTGATGCTCAGGGTTCTGTGTTTACATGGGTGCTGTTGATGCTCAGGGTGCTGTGTTTACATGGGTGCTGTTGATGCTCAGGATTCTGTGTTTATATGGGTGCTGTTGATGCTCAGGGTGCTTTGTGGGTGCTGTTGATGCTCAGGGTTCTGTGTTTACATGGGTGCTGTTGATGCTCAGGGTGCTGTGTTTACATGGGTGCTGTTGATGCTCAGGATTCTGTGTTTATATGGGTGCTGTTGATGCTCAGGGTGCTTTGTGGGTGCTGTTGATGCTCAGGGTTCTGTGTTTACATGGGTGCTGTTGATGCTCAGGGTGCTGTGTTTACATGGGTGCTGTTGATGCTCAGGGTGCTGTGTTTACATGGGTGCTGTTGATGCTCAGGGTTCTGTGTTTACATGGGTGCTGTTGATGCTCAGGATTCTGTGTTTATATGGGTGCTGTTGATGCTCAGGGTGCTTTGTGGGTGCTGTTGATGCTCAGGGTTCTGTGTTTACATGGGTGCTGTTGATGCTCAGGGTGCTGTGTTTACATGGGTGCTGTTGATGGTCAGGGTGCTGTGATCCAGCTCTCAGTGGGGGAGCTGCAGTCGCTGCGGAACCTTTGTTTGTGTCCATTGGAGGGAGCCGGTGGGTTTGTAGCGCGGCACAGGTCTGAGGTTGCCACGTCTGAGCGGAGCGGAAGCGGGTGTGGGACCGGGGTCGCGAACGGAGCAATGGTGAGTCGGCGGCGGGTTGTCACCTGGCGACCCCGCTCTAACCGGGTCTCGGGTCCCGAGCCGGGTGTGGGGTGCGGCATCGTTGGAGGCGGCCAGAACAGGCCGGGTGGCCCCTGGATCGAGGGCCTGCCCGGCCTGGTGGGTGCCGAAGGTCCGGGGGGAGGGTGGGTGTATGTAAGAGGAGGCTTGAGGAGAGTGTTGTGCCTATGGCGGAGAGAGAGTTGGCCCTGGCCCAGAGTGGGAGCTCTGCTCCTGTGGACTGGGGAGGCCCCAGCATGGAATTGTTTTATATTGTGTTATGTCAGGGGGACAGATGAGGGAAGGAGATTTAATCAGCTCGAGCTGCAGTCCCTGTTCTGCACAATTCCTGGTTTGGAGTCATTTTCCTTTTTCAGCAGCAGTGGGACTCTTGACACATCATCTCTCTCCCAGTGGCAGCTACCACATCTTACATTAACTCTTCAACTGCTCTCTGCCTTTGTCCAGTTTCTCCCTCGCTGACCATCTAAATCCTTCTACCCCATACCTTTTACTCCCTCCTTGAACATTGCTGCCTGTTCATCAGTCCCGTTCCAATGAGACTCTGAGATGAACTCTGTTAGGTCCCACAATCACAGAAAGAACTGACGACAACTGCCTCCAGTGGATCATCTCAGTGGCTGCGTGTTAATGTTTTGACCAGTATAAGCCAAGATGGCTCCAAGTTCAACCTCTGGGTCTGTTCTGAGACAGTGGGGATGCTTTAAGTGATCTTAGGACAATCTCTCAATAGAAATATATTCCATTGAGAAAGACACCATGCAAAGGATGCAGCATCCACAGCTCACTAAGGAAGTTAGGGATTGTATCAAATTAAATGAAAAGGCATACAGTGCTGCAAAGAGTATTGGGAGGCCAGAAGATTGGGAAAATTTTAGAAAACAGCAAACGACTACTTAAAAAAAGGGAGAAATTAAAGTATGAAAGTATGAGAGAAATAGAAAAATAGACTGTAAAAGGTTTCACAAGTATGTAAAAGGGAAAATAGTAGCTAAAGAAAGTGTTGTTCCCTTGGAGGATGAGACTGGGGAATTAATAATGGGAAACCAGGAAATGGCAGAGTGTTTGAACAAGTATTTTGTATCTGTCTTCACAGTACAAGATGTAAAAAGCATCCTAAGAAGAGTAGAAAATCAAGAGACAAAAGGGAGGGAGGAAATTAAAACTATCAATAGAGAAAACTAATGGGACTAAAGGCTGACAAGTCCCCTGGACCTGATAGCCTGCATACTAGGGTCTTAAAAGAAGTGCGGCAGAGATAGTGGATGCATTGGTTGTAATCTTCCAAAATTCTGGAATGGTCACAGCAGATTGGAAAACTGCAAATGTAACACCTCTATTTAAGAAAGGAGGGAGACAGAAAGCAGGAAACTATATGCCAGTTCATGTAACATCTATCATTGGGAAAGTGCTAGAATCCATTATTAAGGAAGTAACAGCAGAACATTTAGAAAATCATAATACAATCAGGCAAAGTCAACATGGTTTAATGAAAGGGAAATAGTGTTTGACAAATTTATTAGAGTTCTTTGAGGATGTAACAAGCAGTGTGGATAAAGGGGAACCAGTAGCGACCATGGGAGTGGTAATGTCACTGGACTAGTAATCCAGACTAATGCCCGAGGGACACGGGTTCAGATCCCACCACGGCAGTTGGTAGAATTTAAATTCAATTAATAAAAAAGAAATCTGGAATTGAAAGCTAGTCTGTATCGTCAATTGTTGTAAAAATCCATCTGGTTCACTAATGTCCTTTTAGGAAGGAAATCTGTTGTCCTTACCTGGTCTGAGCTACATGTAGTTGACTCTTAACTTCCACTCCATTGTCAAGCACAATCAGGGATGGACAACAAATGCTGGCCTTGCCAGTGACACCCACATCCCATGAAGGAATAAAAAAAACTTGTATTATATTTGGATTTCTGAAAGGCATTCGATAAGGTGCCACATAAAAGGTTACTACCCAAAATAAGAGCTCATGGTGTTGGGGGTAATATATTAGCATGGATAGAGGATTGGCTACCTAAGAGGAAGCAGAGAGTCAGGATAAATGGGTCATTTTCAGGTTGGTGACTCTTACTAGTGGGGTGCCACAGGGATCAGTGCTGGGCCTCAACAATTTGCATCTACCCTGCAAGCCCCCTCAGAATCTTATGTTTCAATAAGATCACTTCTCATTCTTCTGAACTCCAATGAGTATAGGCCCAACTTACTCAACCTTTCCTTATAAAAGCAACTCCTCCATCCCAGGAATTACCCTAGAGAACCTTTGCTGAAATGCTTCCAATGGAATTATATCCCTCAAGTAAGGAGACCAAAACTGTGCATAGTACTGTGGGTAAGATCTCACCAATGCCCTGTACAGTTGAAGCAAAACTTCATTACTTTTATACTCAATCCCCCTTGCAAATTAGACTTGCTTTCTGCCATATTTTCCACAATAGCCAGTGAGATTTTAGTTTTCTACGTTAAAAAAAAAAGTTCCTAGTTTCCAACTTCAGCTTTCGGCGACCATTCTCTGCTACCACGTTAAACTCCAGAAAGCTTGTTGTGAAAGGATGATGCTGGAGCCTGTCTTTACTCAATTTTACAGAGTAACAGGATTAAAAATGGTAACTCCACTCAAAGCCCTCCATCAGTCTCTGTAAGAGTCTCCTTATAAGTGGTCAAGTGAGATCCCAGTTAACACCCTCCACCTGCATATAATTAAACAATACACAATTAACATCTTATTGAATGCCGGAGTAGGCTTGAGGAGCTGAGTGGCCTGCTCCTCCTATTTCTTATGTTCTTGGACTCAGGAAGGGCAGGAGTAATATCTGTCCAGGTTCCCACTCCTGACTGCTATCCAATTACACCTCCACCCAGAGGTGAAGGGTACGTGTCTAGCTTACCAAATCACCCAGCCGACCATAATGATGCTTTGGGGGAACAGAGGAAACAACATTGCATTCCATGTTCTTATGACATCCCAAAGTATCCCTGAGTGGTAACAGTTTCAAAAGGTTGTGGATTCAAGCCAAGTCCATGACTTGAGCACCGAATCTATGCTGGCATTTCAGTGCAATAGTAAAGGAGTACTGCACAGTTGGAGTTGCCATCTTTTGGGAGAGATTTGAAACCAGTGCCTTATGCCTGTTCAGGTGGGCACACAAGTCTGGTGGAAGCAGATTCGTAGAATCCTGGAATGATACAGCACAGAACGAGGTTGTTCGGCCCATCATGTCTGTGTCAGAGTAACTTTCAGAAGGGATTGGATATATACTTGAAAAGGAGAAATTTGCAGTGCTGTGGGGAAAGAACAAGGGAGTGGGAAAAATTGATTTGCTGAATGGTCTCCTGTGCTGTAAGATTCTGGCTTGTTAATTAATCACTGTTTGTAGGTTTGTAGTGGAGCTCCCCAAGGGTCTGTGTTCGAACCCTTACTGTTCCTGATACATATTAATGACCTAGGTCTTGGTGTACGGGGCACAATTTCAAAATTTGTGGATGATACAAGACTTGGGAACATTGTGAACTGTGAGGAGGATAGTGTAGAACTTCAAAAGGACATAGACGAGTTGGTGGAATGGATGGACAAGTGGCAGATGAAATTTAATGCAGAGAAATGTGAAGTGAATAATTTTGGTAGGAAGAACATGGAGAGACAATATAAAATAAAGGGTACATTTGTAAAGTGGGTGCAGGAGAAGAGGGATCTGGGTGTATATGTGCATAAATCATTGAAGGTGGCAGGATGGGTTGAGAGCGCGATTAATAGACCATACAGTATCCTAGGCTTCATTAATAGGGACATAGAGTACAAAGATAAGGGACCTATGTTAAACTTGTGTAGAACACTGGATTGGGCTCAGCTGGAGTATTGTGCCCAGTTCTGGGTGCCACACATTAGGAAAGATGTGAAGGCATTGGAGAGTGCAGAAAAAAGGTCGGTTCATGAGAATGGTTCCAGGGATGAGGAACTTAAGTTATGTGGATAGACTGAGAAGTTGGGACTGTTCTCTTTGGATAACAGAAGCTTGAGAGGAGATTTGATAGAGGTGTTCAAAATCATGAGGGGTCTGGACAGGGTAGATAGGGAAAAACTGTTCCCATTGGCAGAGGGATCGAGAACAAGTGTACACAGATTCAAGATAATTGGCAAAAGCAGCAATAGTGACACGAGGAAAAACTTTCATGCAGTGAGTGGTTAGTCTGGAAAGTACTGTCTGAGAGTGCGGTAGAGGCAGGTTCAATTGAGGTATTCAAGAGGGGATTGGATTGTTAACTGAAAAGGAAGAATGTGCAAGGCTACAGGAAGAAGGCGGGGGAGTGACACGAGATAAACTAACTGCTCTTTCGGAGAGCCAGCGCTCATACGACGGGCCGAATGGCTGTCTTCTGTCCTGTAACCATTCTGTGAAGTATGTTAAATGGATTTTGATAAATCTTATTTAGTGGTTTTTTGCAGAGTAGGAAGCTTCAGAACTGTTAAGTCAGAGAATGGGTTATACCCTCATATTTCATCACCTGGACCTGGGTTCAAATCATAACTCCAACTGAGGATACGAGTTTCCTCTGTCAGCAGATTATAAGGGCTTTATGCGAAGTGAGTTGTTGAGGGAGGCGGGCAGGGAGGGAGACCCACAACAGAAAATTTAACATTAATTTGCAACCTATTCAGAGAGACCACAGGTTCGCTGGCATGCAAACAAAAGAAGTCACACTGTTAAATTATGAACACTTTGCTGAGGTTGTGACTGGGGCATTTAACTGGAAGTGTTGGATACTGGGACTGGGTGGCATGTATGGGAAGAATGCTGGAAATGGGCTAAACATCCTTTGCCTTCCTTAACAGAAAAGATCACATTTTGGAAAAAAGCTGTTCTGGTAATTTCACTTAATCTTTCTTTTTTACATAGGTTTCTGTAATTAACACGGTGGATACGTCCCACGAGGATATGATTGTAAGTGGATTGGCCATTCTTATTACAGCGTGAACTCTCAAAAGACTGCAATTTGCTTAATCATTCCTGCCAAAAGCATTTAGAGATTGATTCACTTTATTGGGAATGTAGTTCAGTCTGAATACTGAGGTTTCTATTAAGATATGTTTGTATCTCTGTGTGAATGCTTGAATCTAGCTATGTGATGGGTAAGGAGGTGGAGAACTCAATATTAGGAAATTCCCTAATTGTTATGATCCTATACAGCAGAGCAAAGTCCTGCAGCAGTAAAACCGTTCATGAGTACTTGTGTTTTAGTATGACCTGGGTTCAAATGCATTCCAGTATCTGACCTGGGAGTATTTAAAGAGAGTGTGTATAGGAAGCTTTACCCTGTATCTGATCTGTGCTGTATTTGACCCAGGAGTATTTAAAGGGACAGTGTAGAGGGAACTTTACTGTGTATCCAGTCCGTACTCTGCCTCATCTGAGGAATACTTAATGCTGATTTGGGTGGATAAAATGGAACATTGTTCCAATTTTACGAGATTACCCTCACCTGGAAGATCACAGAAATGCCCTAAAAAACAAAATTGAATAAAACCATCATAAAAGGGCATGTATCACATGTAATAAATAGTTGTCTTGGAGTGATTCACGAGCCTGCAATCTAATCAGGTTTCAGATAACTAAACTCCTTGAGCTTTGTTTGCTTACGTGTGCTTAAGTTGATGAATGAAGGTGCTGCAGTTCTATTTTCTATATTGCACCTTGCGTTCACTCACCAATCAGGTGATCAAATGGCCAGAACAGCACACCTCTAAGTGACTATCACTTTACAATTCAAACATCAGGGGTGGGCACTTTGTTGCAGTTTAATTTTTTTTCTTTGGTAAATAGTAACATGAAAATTAGGAGTAAGCAGGAAGTCGGCCATCCTTCGGAGGTTGATGTAATTTGCCAGGGAAAGCCCTTGAAGTGGATGATGGGAATGGTTTCAGGTGATAACTGGATCTCTGGGGAGGATTGGGTTGATGTACCTTGCGAACATTAACTATATCATTGTAGTTTAATGAATTGATCATTGTTCAATGCACAAAAACAGAATGATGGCAATGTCCAACAGGTCAGGCAGCGTCTCTGGAGAGAAAAACAGAGTTAACGTCACTAAATCTGTTTTTTTTCTCTCCACAGATGCTTCCTGACCTGCTGAGTATTTCCAGCATTTTCTGTTATTGATTTCCAGCATCTGCTTTTGTACTGTGATCATTGTTCAGTTTGAACTTGCTGTGTTTATGCCCGTCATTAATGCTTCAATGCAGATGCTTTGAGGTGTCCTTTACTTTAAATATCTATAAACTATCTATAATCACAGGTAGTGCTGCCACTGCTCCACCCCAAAGCAGACAGTTCTGAGCATTTGTGAGGGAGGCCAGGGGTGTCTCTGCAGATTGTGACTGGCACCTGAAGATCAGGGAAAGGGAGGGATTGAGGGCTGACAGAAAGAGGCTTGTTTCAGTTATGAAGACAGATTGGAGAAGTTAGGACTGTTTTCCTTGGAAAAGAGTAGGCTGAGGTGATTTGATAGAGGTATTCAAAATCATGAGGGGTCTGGACAGAGTAGATAGAGAGAAACTGTTCCCATTCGTGAAAGGATTGAGAACGAGAAGGTACAGATTTAAAGTATTTGGTAAGAGAAGCAAAAGTGACATGAGGAAAAACTTTTTCACGCAGCAAGTGATTGCTGCCTGAAAAAGTGATGGAGGCAGGTTCAATTGAAGCATTCAAAAGGAAACTAGACAGTTATCTGGAAAGGAAGAATGTTCAGGGTTATGTGGAGAAGGCAGGGGAATGGGACTGAAGGAATTTCAGAGAGCCAGTGCGGACACAGGTCGAATGGCCGCCTCCTGCGCTGTAACAATTCTGTGATTCTGTTTCTGTCGCCTAAACTCTTATTCCCGAATACATTTAAGCCGGCACTGCAATTATTTCTAACAGCAGGCTGTCCATTGCACATCTCAGAAACTGCAGTGCACTGTGTCTCATTTCTGTGCATCACTGTACAGGCTCTCACTTTGCAAGAGGAACTCAGAAAAGTAATTATTTTTAGTTTTTCGAGCATATTAGGAAGGGCATCAGGTGACCAGAGCAGTGCTACAATGAAGGAAAGCATGCACAGATAAATTCAGTAATTTTTTTGAAAGGGGGGAGAGGCAGACAAGCAGAGACAAATATAGTCGTGCTCTGTAATTTTGAATCATTTAAAGCAAAAACCTCCACAGATACCAGCGCACTCATGCAAGTTGTATAATAGAGAGTACATGCCCATGTATAAGGTACGTTCTGGGGTTTATTGGAGATTTTGGAAATGGTTTATCCGTAGAATGCTGGATGCTCAGGAGTGAATTGCATGCTGTGATGTGATCAATGATATAGGTAGGTCTGTGATTTAGTTCTTAATCATCACCATGAGAATAAAAAACAAAACTGGTGCCAGTCACATCTAGAAAGAGACAAGCTCCTGAAGAGAATATTGGGCAAAGAAGAGGACCAAAGTGGCATGAGCTGTGTACCACCCCCATCAGAAACCAGCCTGCCCACAGTAAAACAACAACTTGTATTTATATACTGCCTTTAACATAATAAAACATCCTAAGGTGTTTCACAGGGACAATTTCAAACAAAATTTGACACCAAGCCACATAAAGAGAGATGAAGATTGATGACTAAAAGCTCATTCGAGAGGTTGGTTTTAAAGAGTGTCTTAAAGGACGAAAGAGAGATGGAGAGGTTCAGGGAGGGAACAACAGAGTTTAGTACGCAGGCACCTGAAGTGATTGCCATCGATGGTGAAGCAATTAAAATCAGGGATGCTCCAAAGGCTAAAATTCGACGAGCAGAGATACCTCAAAGGGTTGTGGAGCTGGAAGAGATTACAGAGATACGGAGGAAGGAGGACATGGAGGGATTTGAGGATGAGAATTTTAAAATCGAGCTACTGTAAAAGATGGGGTTAACCTGCTGCTTTTATGAAACTATTTAAATTTACAGAACACCCTTATTAAAAAAACTTGTTCATTTTTTGGGGGGGATGTAAAGATTGTTGAGATTAATTTGTACTCATTTACTTTCTCTCATTCTATTGAAATGGTAGCTGTCTTGTGTTTATTTACTTTGCTGCATGAAGAGAGTTCTGTCTTCTACCTGGTGACTCTGTGTAGCATGGCCATTACGTTTGAGAGTTCAGTGAATGGGGGGGAGTTATGGACACAAACTGAGCCCTCCACTCTATCACCTTCTGTACCCCTCCCCATATAGGCCAGCCTAACTTGGCACCACGCTGAGCAAGGATTATCTGTCTATGCCAAAAGGTCTTTTCTGGCCCATTGTGCGCTGCAATTCTGCTGAGTGCTAACAAAATATTAGACAGTGAAGATCACCGCATGCGCAATTCCAGCATAGTGATCGGAAATGGAAATATTTACACTTTGTTTTAACCCTCCCAGCGTATTCCAGAGGTGTTAAGACCAACCTTCTGCATAAATCAGGGATTGAAACAGTGAATTATCAGTACTGCACTGGAGTTAAATGGTGAGGAACGCCACAGTATTTTAACCAGAAAGCTGTTGATTTTCCATTCATTCACAAAGTGAACACTAATTTGTGATCATACTGTGAAGACGCTAAATGTAAGTGATCTAAATGAACAAATGAAAATAGCCTGGCTGACACTGACCATATCAGGGCGCACTTCATCTGCGGGGGTTCCCCTCGCTTCAATACTTTCACTTTCTACATGATTCAATACCTTTATTTATATTCATTGCATAATTAGCAGTCACACCAAGGCCCTCGGGTATAATATTTACACAGGCAGCACACTCAACATCATAACCCATGTTCCCACATGTGCTTTTTGGTCGCAGTTGTAGACTTACCACTTTGTAGAAGTTTGAGCACAGTGGGTGACCATTTTTTGTCCAGGGTCGCGAACTCTGGGAGCTTCATTGCTTGACTTCCTGCCACCAGTCGACTCGTGCCCATGTTGCCGCCATTGGTTGGCCAGCACGTGGATCCTTACAGTGCACTGCCTAGTCACTTCTGTTGGAAAGCGAATGGACTCTTCTTCACTGATTGGGTAATTCTTGACTGTCAGTGGAATGGCCTATTCCCCATCTCTGCTTTACGTAGGGCGGGTGGGGGAGGTGGGTGGGAACCGTCCGCCCACCCCAGGCCAATCCAGTCCCTTAAGTGACTGGTTGGGCGGCCGAGGACCAAGAAAAGCTGCCTGGCAAAACCAGGTGGCTGTCGAGCGTCCCGGGATGGCCCTCATGATCGAGCCACCCCCGCTACCCCAACCACCCCCATGTCCCACCGCACCCTCCCCTCCCCCCCCCCCCCCCCACAAACGACCGCCCCTGCCTCACCAGGGCCTGACTAATTACCCCCGGCGAGGCAACCAAAACTTCCCTGCCTTCCAGGCTCCCAGGCATTTTCTGTGCATGCTGGGCTGCAGTCAAGTGGGTGGAAGTCCCGCCTCACACCAGTTGAAGCCTGGGGACCCGCAAAATACAGGTCAGATTCCCAGGCGAGGTGAAAGCGGGTTCTCCGTCAACTTTTACGTCAAGCCAAATCTCTTGCCTGTTCGCAATGGTGCACTTTTGACGTAATTATACCATACAGAAAACTTTCAAATAACACTGGCCACTCAGGTTATCTGCCCTCAAACTGGATAATAAATCATGTATATTGCAGTTACTGATCTTTGAACTTGTTAAAAACTTGTCCTTTAATCCAATTCACAGCAAATAAAATCAGTTAATGACTGTTTCTAACATGGTCATTGAAACATAATAAATTTTTTACTATGTCCTCCCCGACAGTTTTTGAAACTGCAAATGCAGCATGGAGTTTGTTAAGGAATTGTAGACAGTTCATCGTAGATTAAGGTTTATTAAAGCCATCTGTTACATTCTATGTACTAACTATTGTATATTGGTTTGCAGCATCCTGTTTTTGCCAATATCACTCAGCCCCTTACACCGTACTGTTGTATACATGAGGAATTTACAGTGCTGACTTCTGGAGATTCCTTGCATTTTCTTGCCTGTTTTTTCCTCAGTTCAAGTTCAGGAACAATGTGATTCCAAATGGATAGCAGCGGAATTGTGACATTAATCTAGAAGTAAAAGTCCAGCAACTTTCAACATGTCACTGAGTAATACATGCTGGAGTGTAGAAATCGAGACATTCCCTAAGGATTTATGCCATTTTAAAATGAGTTTACATTACACAGGCCTTTAAGCTTGTGTTTTAAAATAACTTAGCTGCTAGGGAGTGGGGGACAGAGAGAAAGGGTGGGGGGGTGGGGAGGAGGAACAGAGAGAAAGAGGGATGTCCAACCTTTTTGTGTTGGGGGCCACATTACAATTTTTGTCTTACATAAGGGGCTACTGAGACAATTTCGGAAAGACAAAGGCATTAAAAATTTAGCTTACTATGAATCAAAACAACAAATGTGCATTTTTGCAAAGAAGCTTTAAGTGAGAAGACTAATTTATTGACTTGCTCTCTTGCCACTATGTTGGATACTGATTTAGTGAGATACCTAACATTTTTTCTCTTGCACAAGTCGTCAGTGTCTGCCCACAGATTTGTTGTAGTGATGCGGAGTATTCCAGATAGATGTTCATCTGTTAGGAGTGATCTTGATCGCACCTGCTCTCTCTGTCTATCTTTCTTATTCTGCCACTCCCCGCCTCCCCCCCTCTGCCACTCCCCGCCTCTCCCCCCCCCCCCCACTCCCCGCCTCCACCCCCCCCCCACTCCCCGCCTCCCCCCCCCCCCACTCCCCGCCTCCCCCCCCCCCCACTCCCCGCCTCCCCCCCCCACTCCCCGCCTCCCCCCCCACTCCCCGCCTCCCCCCCCCACGCCCCGCCTCCCCCCCACTCCCCGCCTCTTCCCCCCCCACTCCCCGCCTCTTCCCCCCCCCCCACTCCCCGCCTCTTCCCCCCCCCCACTCCCCGCCTCTTCCCCCCCCCCACTCCCCGCCTCTTCCCCCCCCCACTCCCCGCCTCTTCCCCCCCCCCACTCCCCGCCTCTTCCCCCCCCCACTCCCCGCCTCTTCCCCCCCCACTCCCCGCCTCTTCCCCCCCCACTCCCCGCCTCTTCCCCCCCCACTCCCCGCCTCTTCCCCCCCACTCCCCGCCTCTTCCCCCCCCCACTCCCCGCCTCTTCCCCCCCCCCCCACTCCCCGCCTCTTCCCCCCCCCCCACTCCCCGCCTCTTCCCCCCCCCACTCCCCGCCTCTTCCCCCCCCCACTCCCCGCCTCTTCCCCCCCCCACTCCCCGCCTCTTCCCCCCCCCACTCCCCGCCTCTTCCCCCCCCCACTCCCCGCCTCTTCCCCCCCCCACTCCCCGCCTCTTCACCCCCCACTCCCCGCCTCTTCCCCCCCCCCCCACTCCCCGCCTCTTCCCCCCCCCCCCCACTCCCCGCCTCTTCCCCCCCCCCACTCCCCGCCTCTTCCCCCCCCCCACTCCCCGCCTCTTCCCCCCCCCCCACTCCCCGCCTCTTCCCCCCCCCACTCCCCGCCTCTTCCCCCCCCCCACTCCCCGCCTCTTCCCCCCCCCCCACTCCCCGCCTCTTCCCCCCCCCCACTCCCCGCCTCTTCCCCCCCCCACTCTCCGCCTCTTCCCCCCCCCCCACTCCCCGCCTCTCCCCCCCCCACTCCCCGCCTCTTCCCCCCCCCCCCACTCCCCGCCTCTTCCCCCCCCACTCCCCGCCTCCCCAGGGTGGCTAAAGGGCTACTAGTGAACATAGTATATTTAGATTTTGAAAAGGTACACAAAAGGCTGAGATCGATAAATTTTTGGACTCTAGCAGGTATGGGGATCAGGTGAGAAAGTGGAGTTCAGTTCAAAGATCATGGTACTATTGAATGGGGGACCAGGCTCGAGAGGCCTACTGACCTGTTTCTTATGTTGTTGTGCAGAGTTGTTGCTGCAGCACTAAGGTCTCAGTAGTTGCGGGGTGGGGTTATCTTCTGGTTTTTTCATATTAAAGGTTTTTAAAAAGATTCTCAAGGCCTCAGGTCTCAACCCCTTCTCATGCTACCACCCACAGCATGTAATGAATACTTAATTTTAGTAAGTTCCCTTAGGCGTCACCCCAATGCAACAATATATTACAACGATATTAAAAATTTTACACTAAATTTTTGAGAAATATTTTTTTCAGAGAAAGAGGTAGATGAATATATTTCATATACAGACTGTGGAGCTGGTGTCTCTGGGTGAGCACTACCTTCCTATTCAAATTGCTTTCATCTACATTGAACGTAATCCTGATTTTTGTTTTAAATTTCTAACAGCAGGGCATTTAAAAAAATTAATTGCTATTCCCTTTGACATCCTGTCTGCCCCTTGCTGCTGATTCTGTGGGTTCTCCAGACAGTGCTGGCAGGCAGTTTGTTCCCTGCCTTTTCCCATTCCCTTCGTTAAACACATCACCAGCTTACTTCCCCCATTATAAATGAAAAACGAATAGGCAACGTCTTTCTCTGGAGGAGTGCTTTGCATCTGCTTCCCAATAGCATTCCTTGGCATGCAGCTACTTCCTGATAGTATTCTCTGGTCTGTCATCTTTTGCTAGATACTAAGAAAAAGACTTGCATTTATATTGCGACTTCCATGACCTCAAGACATGCCAAAGCTTTTTACAGCCAATGAAGTACATTTGAGATGTAGTCACTTTTGTAATGTAGGAAATGCGGCAGCTAATCTGCACACAGCAAGGTTTCACAAAGAGCAATGAGATAAATGATCAGATAATCTGTTTTAGTGACATTTGTCGATGGATAAATATTGACCAGGACACCAAGGAGAACTTCCTGCTCTTTGAATAATACCATGTGATCTTCTACATCCACTTGAGAGGACAGTAGGGCACTTAGTTCAACATCTCATCCAAGAGGCAACACCTCTGACAGTGGAGCACTCCCTCCGTACTGCACTGAAAAGTCAGCCTAGATTATGTGCTTGAATCTCGAGTGGGGAAAAGGAGAGTAACCTATGTTGAATTCCACCTTGATAAATGTCCTATGGCTGGTAGAAGGAAGCCCAGATGGAGACGCTGTAGAAAATCTGATAAAGCTGTAGGTGAAGGGGAGGTGACAGCAAATAGCTTTGAATTGTACTGTCCAAAGCACTGAAGCTCATCACCAGGCTGAACCCCTGCCACTGATTTAGACCTGTATGAAGTTGTGCTGTAATTCAGTCGAACTGAGAGCCCAGTGTTACTGACCTTTTTTGTAATCGGAGTATAATCCTAATCCATAACTTGCTTGGGAATCATTCTTGGGAATGCTGCTGCATCGCAGATGGGACACTGGTTTGCGCCTATGATGCATCACACAGTGAGCCACGATAATCAGTTATGTGGAGTCCAATCACTTCTCTGAGGAAAAGGGCTATAAAAGCCAGTTGTCCTACAAAGTTCTATTTTTATAGGGCCCCTTTTTACTTGCCTGTGGGAAACTGGACTAGCAATATGTCTTTCTTTGGAAGGAATACTAAAAAGGAGAGAAAACTACACTGCAGCTTGGTTAACCCTTTAGAGTTGCGCAGGCCATGAATGGAGGCCCAGAGAGAGGTGGACTAGCAAACCTATTGAGGACTGGAGGTGAGGGAGAGGTAGTGGCCAATAGGTGTGGATTGTATTGTGTGAAACAATACCATAAATGGTTATTTTACACAGTCCTGCAATAACTAGCTGCACATTTGTAGCGCCGTTTAATGTAAAAAAAAAATCCCAAGGCATTTCAGGGAGGAATCAGGAAAAATGAAGGTGATGTAAGATTTTTGATGAGATAGGGGTGTTTTATACCCCCTTCTAAGGTGGGAACAGACTTGGCAGCACAACAGCTTGTTGTGAATTGACTTTATTGAGATAAAGGTAAAGTCAAGTTTGTTAAGTTCTCAGGTAAACTATTAGTAACAAATTCAGGCAGTGATTAACAGTCCAACACAGATACTACCTATATTAGTTGCTCAGGTCGGATGTGGTTCTGTCGGGCTCGGGTCTGGTTTTATTTGCAGACTGGTGGTCGCCTAGCCATTGTATTTCCTGCATTCTACAGTCATTGTTCGGCATCATTTTTACCAAGTGTTTCTGTGAGGTGGTCCTTTCTATTATGGGCCATAGGCTAAGGGGTATGGGGTGCCCAAAATTCATGACAGCTCTAAGGGCTTCTGCCTGCATGGAGAACTTAACTCTTTATCTCAGTGACATTGTGGATCACTACGGGAAACAGAACATGGCCGCCTATAGTAGTTGTCTGGGTGGGTTTAAAACAAAGGTGGACTCTAAAATTGGACACTCCCTTCTTCCATGGATGATTGTCTGAACATTAGTTATAACGCAATACGTGCCCATCCGAAGGTAAATGTAGTTAGCGCTGTTACTACCCCACCTGTGTAGGCTTACATCGCATGTCAGTGACTCTTGGTCCAGGTAAGCCTGCATGCTATTGTGGTGGCAACATTCACGGATCCATGGCCCAATCACACTAAATCGCAAAAGCGTCATATTACATTCAATGCAATATCACAATCCTTCCATCATGCATGGACTTAAAAGATTCTCCAGCTCTCTTTGCATGTATTCATCTTGTAAATTGTTCTTACTAAATATTATTTTCCTAGACCTTCAACTGTCTTTCTGAACTTTAATTTTACTCCCTCTGATCATTATCAATGTGTTTGATTTATCCTGATTATTGTAAAGTCATTTTCTCTGTGGAATACATGTCAATGCCTTGGTAATGTAAAATGTTGTCTCACTCTACTGGCCGCATTAACCATTTCATGCTATGCTGTTTGTCGAGTAGGTGAACATGTTTGAGACCCATTCTTCAGTGCATTTTGCCTTGCATTTTGCTAGTTAGTTGCTCTACATGTAACAAATCACATCTGCACATTTACACCGGTATCCCAATATCATGCCACATATTCTCAACTCTCAGGCAATCTTATCAAAAGATCAAAAAGGTCGGGGAGCTGCTGATGGTCTGTCTGAGATCTTTGCTTACCTCTCCCTGCATGGTCCTGATGTTTCAGGTCGTGGCCAGACTTTCAAATGTAGCTCTCTTTATAAAAAAAAAACTCATAGGCAAGGATACAAATATCTCCAAGAGAAAACTATCAAATTATTTACTTTCCTGACTTTCGCTGGAAAGTTCTAGGCTTCATGGAAATTCTACACTATATTAAATTAATAGTTTGAATTCTTATTTCACCATTGTTTATCCCCAAAATTCCTTTATTAATTCTTGCATCAGCCAGATCTAATTGCCAATTCCCATTAATTATAATTCTATTTCATTTTGAGCCCTGGAGAAACTTTACAGTCCAATATTCATAATATCTTTAAAACAGAGATCAAACATTTCCATTTGATTCCAGGCATTCCCATATTTTGTTTGTTTTTTCTCTATCTTTGATATTTTAATTTCTTAAAAGTAACTTGCTAGATTACACTGTATTTTCAACATCCCTAATTATTCCAGATTCAAATAACAGTGTTGCTGGGGGTGACAGGTTTTGTTCATGTTCCATTTAATTTCTCCCCAAAAGAAACTTTGTTTTTTTATACTTAGGAACCACCTAGACTGCTTTTCCATCATTTTTTTGTGGAATGAAATTTTGACTATCCCCTTAAATGTCAAATATATTCCCCTTTGAGTGCTTTAAATAACCACTCATATCAATTTGATTTTGTTTATCAATTCCAATTTCTTATGCCCAGGCTATGTGGTATGGCATAGTTTTTTTTACATTAAAGGCAGAAGTGCTTGCAACTATCTCTCCTTCTCAAGCACTTTGTCTCATAGATAACAAATAACACAAGTTTTGAAAAGGCAAAGCCTTTAGTCCAAATTGTGACTATGCTGTGACATTTGATGTCTGCAGTTATGTTCTTAAATTCATAAAGCTGCTGGATCTCAGTTCTCATGTGGCCTTGGAACCTACCGTCACCTGCTTAAAAAAAATCACAAAGAATTCATTGTGGCTGTGCCCCTGAGCCCAATGGGTTAATTTGTCCAATTATATCTGTCAATTTAAAATTTAATAATTTCCAATATATATAAATTTTACTCTCAGCAATGCAAAAATTGTGTGGTGGATTAAATGGAAAAACAACAGCTGCAGCGGGGTTAATTTTTTGCTTGTCTTCAAGGGGGCGGAGCAAAACCTTCTCGTGTCACTTTACATAACTTTTTTAGAAAAAAACATTCCGGATCGAAAAGAACTAAACTCCATTTAAAACTTTTTTTTCCAATTCTTTTGGTATCCTTAGGGTTTGAAAACAACAAAAGCATTAGGAACATTATCAACGTCAAAGGAAAGCATCTCCATTATGAAAGACAGCATTTTAGGTTAAACTCCAATTGTTTCCAAACTTTTAGCATCTTTTATAAGAGGTCTCTAATCCAAGGATTTTTTTTTATACAACAAAGATGACTCCAAATTCAAGTTCACAGCAACAAACATTTAAAAATCAAAACTGCCAATGTTATATGAGCGAGTCTTTTGTCCGGAATTAAAGACTTCCTGAAAACTTGACATAAACTTCATTGTGGCCACAAATGAAATTCCAGTTTTCTCAACTTACCAGGTCAGTTAACCTTAATAATATAAACTTAATTCAGACTTATTAACGTATAATATTTATTAACTACACACAGAACAGAATAGCACATGCTTTTTTTAAAGCAATGGTGTATTACGTCATTTTTTCCCTCTCTTCAGGTGCCTTTTCAAATGACTAATAAAACCAAAAACTAAAGAAAAAGTTATTTAACATTCTTATAACAAAAGATTGAACACCAGCTTCTTACACAAACTTTAAACATTCCAATCTTTCCCATAGCCAGAATTTTACGGTGGATGGACGGGAGCCGGACTCCAACGTGAAAGTCGGTGGTGAACCTGCTTCCGCCTAGCCTGGGGATCCGTCCCATGTTTTACGGCTCCCCAGGCTTTGAGTGTCCCAAGGCGGGACTTCCACCCACTTGAGGGAGGAGGTCCCGCCTCTGAGCTGCCGGCCAATCAGCGGGCAGGCAGCTCTTAGTCCCAGCAGCGCCACCGGGAGCGGTGGCCACTGCTGGGACTGCAGTCCAGCTGGTGCCATGGATCGAGGAGGGGCATGCCTCACCCGTGGGATCGGTCCTTCCCTGGTGAGGCTGGAGTGGTCGTTTGGGGGGAAGGGGGGTGTTTTGGGTCCCGGGGGTGGGTTGGGAGATGGGGGCGGCCCTCAATCGGGCACCCTGTGCCCAACTGCCATGCCCCCTCCACCGGGGCGCAGAAAGGCCACAGCTATCACTGGGCGGCCTTTCACATCCCCAGTACACCTGCTTGCCATGGGTAAAACACCCGTGGAGGTGGGCAGGGGCAGTTAAGTGGCCACTGAAGGGCCTTGATGGCCTTGGGAGGGCAGGCCATCTCCACCCCGTGCCGTAAACTTGTCCAGAGGCGGAAGCGGGGGGCCTCCCAGAGCCTGCCGCTCAATTTTACACCGCCCCCACGCCACCATCCGACCCGCTGGGGCAGCGTAAAATTCAGCCCCCTATCTTCTTTATTTATCCCTCTCGCCCTTAAACCAATATCCAATTCCTGACATTTTCTACTTAAAACAGTAAGACATGTCTTTAATTTAAACTGCAAAAAAAAAGCAAGAACAGATTTTAAACTGGAACTTCAATTGAAGCAGTGTTTTAAACTTCAAATTAGATTTCTGCCAGACATCTTCAGACCTTCAAGGCTGAAGCTTATCTCTTAGAAAATTGTTCATTGCCTTTTCACAGTTGCAAAACCAACTTTTAAAATTAAAATAAAAACTTTAATTTAAAATATAATTCAATTTTATGTCGCATTTCTGTGTGTACAATCTTAAATTGAACTAAACACACTCAACAATCACTTTTCACACTCAGTTCCAAACAACTTAGAAAAATTGATTCCTGTAATGGGTTATGAATTCAAAATACTAAAAATTTGTGTTAAATTCCTTGGCCTGATCCCAAAGAACATACGCAGGTTCAACTAGTTCGCACCCTAAACATGACTCAAGGTTCCCACAGAAATATTCATGTGTAAAAATAGAACAAGTAACAGACTCATGCTTTCAGCATTAAAGCCAGACTACAAAGCGTTAACAACTGTCAGCTCTACAGAGCACAAGCTACACATCCCAAGGACATTCATTTCATTCATGGAAGCTTCTAACATTCACATATTCGAATCAAAAGATGGTAAATTTATTTTACTCACTTTATATTTCACTAAAAACATCGTAAGTTGTCCCTCTTTCCTCATTCTGATAACACTTTCCCTCTCCAGCTTCCAAAATCTACGTTCTAACCACCATTCTCTTAGGACAACAGGACAATGCCTCCCATGGTTACTGCAGACACAATTGCCCATAGTCTCCCCAATTTTCTCTGCAGTTCCAAACTTTTTCTGAAGTATTCATTCTCCGTCTCCTGTTGTTTCAACTGACTTGCATTTTCCTGAGCATCAGTCACGGCTACGCCAGTGTTCAGGGTAGAGAAATCGTGGATAGCGCGTTTAGTGAGGTGGTCACACCGCAGGTAATGGCTGCACAGGCAGAAAAGAGATGGGTGACCACCAGACGGAGTAGTAGGCGCAGGCAGGTAGTGCAGGAGTCCCCTGTGGCCATCCCCCTCTCAAACAAATATACCGCTTTGGATACTGTTGTGGGGGATGACCTCCCAGGGGAAAGCAGCAACAGCCAAGATCGTGGCACCATGGAGGGCTCTGCTGCACAGCAGGGGAGGAAAAAGGGTTGGAAGAGCTATAGTGATAGGGGATTCTATTGTAAGGGGTGCAGATAGGCGTTTCTGTGGCCACAAACGAGACTCCAGGATGGTATGTTACCTCCCTGGTGCTAGGGTCAAGGATGTCTCGGAGCAGCTGCAGGACATTCTGAAAGGGGAGGGTAAGCAGCCAGAGGTCGTGGTCCAGATTGGTACTAACAACATTGGCAAGAAAAGAGATGAGGTCCTGCAAAGTGAATATAGGGAGTTAGGCAGAAGGTTAAAAAGCAGGACCTCTAGGGTTGTAATCTCAGGATTACTCCCTGTGCCACGTGCTAGTGAGGGTAGGAATAGGAGGATTAGGCAAATGAATGCGTGGCTGAAGAGCTGGTGTAGGCGGGAGGGCTTCAGCCATTTGGATCATTGGGATCTCTTCTGGTGCAGAGGTGACCTGTACAGGAAGGACGGGTTGCATCTAAACTGGAAGGGGACCAATATTCTAGCACTACTCGGGAGGGTTTAAACTAGTCTTGCAGGGGGGGTGGGCCCCAAAGTAGTAGTCGCTCAGATCAGATAGTTGCGGCAAATGTAGAGGTTAAAGCAAGCAAGTCCAGTAGGCAGGCCGGGCAGGGGCAGGACAGGGAGCGTGGAAGGTCTGGTAGGTTAAACTGCATTTACTTTAATGCAAGAAGCCTTACAGGAAAGGCAGATGAACTCAGAGCATGGCTCGGTACATGGGATTGTGATATTATTGCTATTACGGAAACGTGGTTGAGGGATGGGCAGGACTGGCAGCTCAATGTTCCGGGGTATAGATCTTTCCGGCGTGATAGAGGTGGAGGTAAGAGAGGAGGGGGAGTTGCACTATTGATTAGGGAGGACGTCACGGCAGTACTTAGAGAGGATATCCCGGGGGGAATGTCCAGCGAGGCCATATGGGTAGATGTTAGAAATAAGAAAGGGGTGATCACTTTGATGGGATTATACTATAGGCCCCCCAGTAGTCAGAGGGAAGTGGAGGAGCATATATGTAGGGAAATCACAGATAGGTGTAGGAATTATAGGGTTGTAGTAGATGATTTTAACTTCCCTAATATTGACTGGGACTGCCTTAGTGCTAAGGGATCAGATGGGGAAGAATTTGTTAAGTGTGTCCAGGATAGTTTTCTGAAGCAGTATGTGGATGGCCCTACTAGAGAAGGGGCTACACTCGACCTCCTCTTAGGAAATGAGGATGGGCAGGTGGTTGATGTGTCAGTGGGGGACCATTTTGGGACCAGTGACCATAACTCTATCATCTTCAAGATGGTTATGGAAAAGGATAGGACTGGTCCTCAGGTTGAAGTCCTAAATTGGGGGAAGGCTAATTTCGATGGCATCAGACAGGAACTCTCAAAAGTTGAATGGGAGAGGCTGTTTACAGGTAAAGGGACGTCTGGCAAGTGAGAGGCTTTTAAAAGTGAGATAGGAAGAGTTCAGGGCCGGCATGTTCCTGTTAGATGGAGGGGCAAGGCTGGCAAGTTTAGGGAACCTTGGCTGACGAGGGATATTGAGGGTCTGGTCAGGACAAAGAAGGAGGCATATGTCAGGTATAGGCAGCTGGGATCAAGCGAGTCCCTCGAGGAGTACAGGGGATGTAGGACTACACTTAAGAAGGAAATTAGGAGGGCGAAAAGGGGCCATGAGATTTCCCTGGCAGATAAGATAAAGGAGAATCCTAAAAGATTCTATAAGTATATTAAGAGTAAAAGGGTAGCTAGGGAGAGAATAGGTCTCCTTAAGGATCAGTGTGGCAATCTGTGTGTGGAGCCACAGGAAATGGGCGAGGTCTTAAATGAATATTTCTTGTCCGTATTTACCGTGGAGAAGGTCATGGAAGCTAGTGAGTTCAAGGGAGGGAACAGCGATATCCTGGAGCATATCAACATTACAAAGGAGGAGGTGTTGGAGGTTTTGAAGTACATTAAGGTGGATAAATCCCCAAGGCCTGACCAGGTGTATCCTAGGATGCTATGGGAAGCAAGGGAGGAGATAGCTGGGGCCCTGGCAGAGATTTTTGGATCATCGTTAGCCACGGGTGAGGTACTGGAAGACTGGAGGATAGCTAATGTTGTGCCTTTATTTAAGAAGGACAGCAGGGATAAGCCAGGGAACTACAAGCCAGTGAGCCTTACATCAGTGGTGGGAAAGTTATTGTAAGGGATTCTGAGAGACAGGATTTATATGCATCTGGAAAGGCATGGTCTGTTTAGGGATAGTCAGCATGGCTTTGTGCGTGGGAAATCATGTCTCACGAATTAGATTTTTTCGAGGAGGTGACCAAGAGGATTGACGAGGGCAGGGCGATGGACGTTGTCTACATGGACTTTAGCAAGGCCTTTGACAAGGTCCCGCATGGTAGGCTGGTCCAGAAGGTTCGAACACATGGGATCCAGGGTGAGCTAGCAAATTGGATACAAAATTGGCTTGGTGATAGGAGGCAGAGGGTGGCAGTGGAGGGTTGTTTTTCAGATTGGAGGCCTGTGACCAGTGGTGTGCCGCAGGAATCGGTGCTGGGCCCTCTGTTGTTTGTCATATATATTAATGACTTGGATGTGAATGTAAGGGGCATGATTAGTAAGTTTGCAGATGACACCAAAATTGGTGGTATAGTGGACAGTGAAGAAGGTTGTCTAACGTTACAACAGGATATAGATCAACTGAGAAAGTGGACAAGGGAGTGGCAAATGGAATTTAACGCAGACAAGTGTGAAGTGATGCATTTTGCGAAGTTAAACCAGGGCAGGACATATACAGTGAATGGCAGGGCCTTGGGGAGTGTTCTTGAGCAGAGAGACCTTGGGGTGCAAGTACATAGTGCCCTGAAAGTGGCAACACAGGTAGACAGGCTGGTGAAGAAGGCGTATGGCATGCTTGCCTTCATCGGGCGAGGCATTGAGTACAAGAGTTGGGACGTCATGTTACAGTTGTACATAACGTTGGTTAGGCTGCATTTGGAGTACTGTGTACAGTTCTGGTCGCTGTACTACAGGAAAGATCTGATTAAGCTAGAGAGGTTGCAGAAAAGATTCACAAGGATGTTGCCTGGTTTGGAGGGCTTGAGTTATAAAGAGAGATTGGATAGGCTGGGTCTGTTTTCCCTGGAGCGAAGGAGGCTGAGAGGGGACATGATAGAGGTATGTAAAATTATGAGAGGCATAGATAGGGTAGATAGCCAGAGTCTGTTGCCCATGGTAGGGTGACTAAAACTAGAGGGCATAGATTTAAGGTGAGAGGGAGGAGGTTTAAAGGGGATCAAAGGGGTACATTTTTCACACAAAGAATAGTGGGTATCTGGAATGAGGTGGTGGAGGCAGGAACAGTAGCGACACTTAAGAGGCATCTGGACAGGTACTTGAATGAGTAAGGCATAGAGGGATATGGAATTAATGCAGGCAGGTGGGATTAGTATCGATAGTTATTATGGTCGGCATGGACGCGGTGGGCCGAAGGGCCTGTTTCTATGCTGTACGACTCTATGACTCTAAATGCTGTTGCTGTAACAGAGCAGTCGTACACTTGTGGCACAGCTCCAAATCTCGAACCCACTGGTTCAGTTGCTCAATCCCTTTATCTTTCTGAGTGCTGTAAGCCAGAAGGTTTTTTGCCTTCTCTA
The DNA here is from genome assembly GCF_036365525.1 of Heterodontus francisci. NCBI lineage: Eukaryota > Metazoa > Chordata > Chondrichthyes > Heterodontiformes > Heterodontidae > Heterodontus > Heterodontus francisci. Next base: position 20,535,938 of record NC_090389.1, on the reverse strand, counting down.
TCTTTAAATTCTGGCCTATCTTATCTTGACTGACCTCTATAACTTCCTTGTATTTCTGCTTGAAGACCCGTTTAACATCTTTAGACAACATGACTTTATTTATTCTCTTTATATATATTCTGTTATAAGTGCCTTTGATCACTGGTGGGTCCTTTAAGGTCTCCACACTACCCAAAAGGGTTTTCCTTCCCAAGACGCATGTTTGGCCAGTCTCGCGAGCTTGAGATCCTCTCTCCCAAAAAGTGTTCACAATGTGCCAAGTCGCATCTGGGGTGCCACTAAGATTTTTGATAAGATAGGGGTGTTTTATACCCCCTTCTAAGGTGGGAACAGACTTGACAGCACAGCAGCATGTTGTGAATTGACTTTATTGAGATAAAGGTAAAGACAAGTTTGTTAAGTTCTCAGATAAACTATTAGTAACAAACTCAGGCAGTGATTAACAGTCTAACACAGATACTACCCATGTTATTTGCTTGACGGCAGAGCGCACCACTCTTTCTCTTTCAGCTTTGGTCTTCAAGTTTTTGCTTTCTCTCTCCCTTGTCTCTTCTTGTTCTCTGCCGCGCGGTGGCAAAGTCACAAGCTAACTTATTCCGGCAGCTTTACAGTTACAATCTTAGTGATATTTGGGGATGACTAAAAGTTAGGTCAAAGTGGTGTGTTTTGAGGAGGGTCTAAAGGGAGGTAGAGGGAGGGAGTTCTAGTTCCGTGGGACCTAGAAGACTGAAGGCATGGCTACCAATGGAGTGAAGAGTGTGTCGGGGGGGAGGGAATGTGATTGGATGCTCAAGAGGATGCAGTCAAAACAATAGAGAGTTTGGAGGAGCTGTTCTGCTAGAGGAGTTGGAGATGAGGGAGGGGTAAGGCATTGGAGGGTTTTATATACAAGGATAAGAATTTTAAATTTGAGATGTTAAGGTCCAAGATCCATTGTAGTTGGTGAGAATGTTGGCATTTTGTGCAGAATGGGACAAGGGCAGCAGAGTTTTGGATCAACCCAATTTTAGAGTGTAAAGATGGAAGACCAGCAAGCAGAGCATTGAAATAGTTGAGTCTGGAGGTGACAAAGGGGTTTCAGCAGCAGATGGGTTGAGGCAGCGACATAGGTGGGTAATTTTAAGGAGGTGAAAATAGCTGGTCTTTGTGCTGAAGAGGATGTGGGGTTTGAATCAGCCCGGGCTGAACAACAGTGAGCTTCTGAACAATCCGGTTTAGCTTGAGACAGTGGTTAGGAGGGAGATGGAGTCAGTGATGAGGGTGAAAGTTTGTGGTGGGGGCCAGATATGATCGTTTTGTCCTTCCCATTGTTTAGTTGGAGACCAATCAAAGTGGGAATCTTTATGTGGATGCAAGAGCAACCTAGAGCCCCTTTGGCTATGTGATATGGAGTCCAGAGGATGGCAGTGTTGATCAGGTTGAACATCAGAATAGGGATCCTCAGTGCTGTCTGTATCACGTACTTCCTTGTGTGTGTCTGTTAAATAATAAGCACTGTCGGTTTCTCTGCTATTGAGCTGTTGTTGACTACTTATCAAAATTGCATAAGAGTACAAATTAACTTGTGCTTTATCATTGTTGATCAGTAAAGGTTATTTACACTTCAAATAAAATTGATTCAATTCAACTACAAATCAAAGATGCATTGTGATGTGGAATCAAGGGTGTGTAGATGAAAATGTAGAGAGGAATCAGATCCATCAATCCTCAGCAGTGTTCAGGGTTAGCTAATCACCTGCGGCGTGACTATTGGTGTGCCAAGTTAGCTGATTACATGTACCAGGTTGTATCGGCAGCTGGCTCCTCTGTTGCACAAATCACATCCTTTTCTTTCTAATCATCAAGCTTTGTCGGCTTCATTAAGTGGCTTCCTGTTTAAGTTGCACCTTCTAACCCGTGCAAGTAACTTGGTGCGTGGAATATTGTATTTATACTTTCACAATCACTTCTCTGCATCATGGCCTAGTTGGTAACAGCATCACCAATCCTGTACAAAGCCAGGGGTATCACAAAGTCTCTGATTTGTTCCTGGTCTATGTTGAGTAAGTGATCCCCAGGGTACCATTTAAAGCACTACAATTGGTCTCAGCCACTCTCGAGTATACAGGGCGTGGAGAAAATGAGAAAGAGTTTACACTGAATATCCATTGCTTGGAAATGCTGTTTGTGTGGGCAGCGGGGGGGGGGGGGGGGGGGGGGTGCAGGAATGTTGGATAGGATCAGGTTTACACCCAACCCACCCCTCCCCACCCCCACATGCAGCTGAATACTCTGCTGACACTGTCTAAAGATTGGCCATTTAGCTGAGGTACTCGAGACCAGTCCGAAGGTGCTGTATAACTGTACCCCAACCTGAGGCGGTGAGGAAATGGACAACAAATGCCTAGCTCTTCATCTATTAAAACATATAAAGTTACTGTCGATTAACAGTCTCGTAAAGATTTTGATATACTTTGCAAATGCAGCCAAGGAAGTGGCGATGTGCTGATCTACCTGCTGCAGTCTCTATAACTGGGGCTGAAAATAGTTGCTTTGTATGTATGTTGGATATTTCTAATGTGCCTTCATCTAGATAACTAAATATCACTGCAAGGGTTCATTGGTTTATTGGGCAAGTCCGAATGGAAGTGTTTGTTTTGAAACAGCTGTAATAATTTGAGCAGTTGCAGCATACAGTGTAAGTTTGCTAAAAACTTTCCCCACTTATTTACATGCAGCATGATGCACAGATGGATTATTATGGCACCCGTCTTGCAACCTGCTCCTCAGACCGATCCGTGAAAATATTTGATGTTAAAAATGGAGGCCAGATCCTTGTTGCTGACCTGAGGGGGTAAGTGGCAAGTTTTGGTTCGCAAGAGGTCTTCTTCACTTACAAGTATTAACATGTGTTCAACTTTACTGAGAACAACCAGTAATATACCTGCTTTCTGAAAGACCAATATACTATTAATTTCCCTTTATTCAGGATATATTTACCCATTCCTAAATGCAAAGGTCCTGCTTATTTCATCTACCAGCAAGAACCTGAATTTGATTAGCGTTTTTAACATGATAAAATATCCCAAGATACTTCACAGGAAGATTATAAAGCAAAATTTGACACCAAGCCGTATAGGAGATATTAGGGCAGATGGCCATGCACTTGGCCAAAGTAGTAGGTTTTTGAGGAGCATCTTAAAGGAGGAATAAAGGGTGGAGAGGTTTAGGGAGGGAATTTCAAAGCTTGGCAGCTAAAGACACGCTACCAATGGTGGAGGATTTAACATCGAGGATGCTCAAGAGACCAGAATTAGAGGACTGCAGACACCTCTCGGAGGGTTATGGGGCTTGGAGGAGATTACAGAGATAGGTGGGAACGAGGCCATGGCGAAGTTTGAAAACAAGGATGAGAATTTTAATATTGAGGTGTTGCTCAACTGGAAATCAGTGTAGGTCAGCGAGCATAGGGATGCTAGGTGAACATGACTTGGTGTGAGGAAGGATGATCTCAAGTTAACGGAAAGTAGAATGTGGGAGGTGGCCAGGAGTGTGCTGGAATAGAGTGACAAAGGCATGGATGAGGACTTAGAACCAGATGAGCTGAGGCAGGGGTGGAGTAGGGTGATGTTACAGAGATGGAAATAAGCAGTCTTAGTGTGCAAACTGTGGTTGGCTCTTAATGCCCTCTGAAGAGTCCTAACAAGCCACTCAATTGTAAAAACAATCACTTTCAAGAAAGCCCATGATTGCCTATCCTTGTTGCCCTGAGGAAGGCAATCAGTGTGTCCTTACCAGTGTTGCCCACATCCTAAGATCCTTCTCCTACTCCAGAGCTAGTGTGGTGAATGTAATTTGTCATTTCAAGCTATTAACTTGGCAGGAAATAAGGACAAGAAACCATCCATCTTTAGCATCAGTAAGATGTGGGCGATGAGCTTTGCTTGGTTCACATTGTCTGGTTAAGTTGTGAGGATGGAGCATTCTCGTAATTCCCCCTTTCCTCTTCCTGCTGTATGCCCTCCACTGAATGGTATAATTGCCTTTTTTCAAAATATAAACTGCCACAGCTTTGCCTAGCAATCTACAGAGAGACTTTGGACAGTGACAAACAGTCCTTCCGCAAATGGAGTTAAATTGAGCCGGACTAGCATGCAAGCCTCGAGCAGTATCTACATTGGCTTGATTCTGCTTAAATGTCAGGTGGAGCAATGCAGCATAAACCAGTATGCCATCTGATGCAGTTGTCATTTGATTCTCATCATGGCAGCATCATTCCAATGTGAGCAGTTTGCTGATGGACCCACTGAACACAAATAGAGTTGATGTCTTCCAACTGAGAGTCCCCAAACGACAGCTCTTCAGGCCACAGCCGGTGACTGTTGCATTGTGCAATCTTTTCTCCTTAGTTGTGAAAATAAGCTACTTTTTAGTATCTCCACCCACTACCCCTTGCTCCCTCCATTGTACATGGGCTGAATACTTGTTTCCAGCTAAGTGACTGCACGCCTGGAGATCATAGGAGATATTTCCCCCTTATTGTGGGGAAATGCCTGGTGGCTGTCGATTAGCGTCTGGTTTTGGTTCAATTGAAGTCCGTGACTGATTCTAGACACAGGTCTTTGTCATGCCACTTGTTGGAGGCTCATTGCGCAGTTGAACGCGTTATCTTTAAAACAATATATATTTTAAATGTTGTGTGGGAGCATACTTTTACCTCTTCCCTTCCTCATCTCTGTTCCCCTCCCTACCCCACAAGTTAAAGTAACCGGTGGTCCCATGGGAGAGCTGTAATGGACCTAGGCACCCATCTAACATAAAGCAGTTAACTTACCTACCACTGTAAATCAGAAAAAATGGTCAATAACATACTTAAATAGACAAATCCTTGTTCAGCCATGAAGGTCCTGTGTGGCAGGTGGCATGGGCTCATCCAATGTACGGCAACATCTTAGCTTCCTGTTCCTACGACCGAAAGATCATCATCTGGAAGGAGGAGAACGGAACTTGGGACAAGATGTACGAATACACAGGTCACGATTCTTCTGGTAAGGATTCTGCTTTGCTACGTGCAGGTTACAGATGGCAGTACTTTCTTACAGAATTTTTAAAATTTCTTTTTCTGACTTAGCAATGCATCAAATCTGAGTATCTGGCAAAGAGGAACATCCCTTTAGGTTCAAATATCCATTCAGGTAGATATATATTTTGGCTGTCTGGGCAGTCAAACATAAACTATTCAATCAGTTTACCAGGTTTCCTATGCACTACTGCTTAATTGTTGCTGAATATTATTACGACCAAGGTGGGAGGAGTGCACTGTCTTTTCTAGTCCCACTTCTGCGCAGGTCACAACATATATTTTAAAAATGTTCATCCAGTTACCGATTCGGTCAATCATATACTCTACTCTTTATCCCAGAATAAAATATACCAACCAAGTTTCTTTAATAAACAGTAAAATTATCAGTTTATTAACAAACAAGACTCATCCGGTAACAAAGCAAAGCGTTAACACCCAGATTGAAATATGAAAGTTCCCTTTTTAAATTCCCCACACACACACACACACACACTGGAAAGAAATGCAGAAATTCTCGCTGCAGAGATCTGTTACAAAAAAAACAAAAAGAATACTTTGGCCAACTACTTGCTAATGCTTGAAGAAAAAAGAGAAGAAACGGAAACAAGTCAGTTGTCCCTTTTGGTCTGGCATCCGGGTATAGGGAGGCGAGTCACTGGGATCTTTTCTTTTACAAACCCAAACCCTTTGTCCGTCACCCCCACAGACCCGAGAAGGATAGAAGTTGGGAGGGTGAAAGGGAAGCAAGTAGCCGGGGACAAGAAGAGACAGCTGGGAATGCCCCGAGATCTTCTCCTGAGGCCAGAAAGGAAGATGCTGAGGGTGGAAGTGAGGTCCGCAAGCCTTAGTGTTATCATTGTCACAAGGTGGGACACCTTCGTGCAGAATTCTGGAAGTTGCAGTGAAAACACATGGGATCTATTGGGGTACACAAGGCTAATGCAGAGAATGGGGCCCTGACCGAGAGTATGACAGATCAGGCTGTAGCTCTGACTGCAGCTGTAAGGCCAAATACAAAAACCGCTGTGAGTGTGGGGGACATGAATAAGATACCTGAGTGTTATTGGGAATTCTTGTCAAAAGGAGAAGTAACTCCTTACCTCTCAAGTGAGGCAGGTAAACCGATAGTTCTACTTAGAAATGCAGCTCTTTTGCTGGGAAAAGGCATGACTTTTCCACCAGAGAGCACACTGAATGCCAAGGTTTTAGTGAATGGTATCGGTGAGGAGTATATACCCGACCTTTGTATTGGGTGCACCTAGAGTGTGACCTAATGTCTGGAATGGTAACTGTAGAAATTGTGCATAGTTTGCCTGTAGAAGGAGGTTACCCACTCCTGGGGAGTGATTTGGCCGGAGCGAAGGTTGTAGCTTCTCCAGTAGTCACGGAAAGACCAAGTGACGTTAGAGACAGAACAGTTGCAGGAAAAGATTCTAGGAATTTTTCCTTCATGTGCAGTAGCCCGAGCAATGGCTAAACAAATTCCATTGTCGGAGGTAAAATTGGCACCACAGACAGATAGCTGAATATCTGAAACTTTCTTTGGGAATTTGGATAATCCGAAGGAAATATTCAATAAGTCTTCTCTGATCGGGGCTCGGCAAGCCGATCCAGAATTAAATAAAGTTGCACAATTGGCTCTAACCGAAGCTGAGGCAAAGGAAGTTCCAGAAGGCTACTATATTAAAAATGGGATTCTGATGAGGAAGTGGAGACCTCCTCATAGACCTGCAGATGAAGAAGGACCACCCAAGTATCGCTGGGATATATTAAGGATAGCCCATGAAATTCCTATGGCAGGACATGTGGGGGTCGAGAAGACCCAATCACATATAGTTTTACATTTTTACTGGCCAGGTCTTTCCAAGGGCGTGGTACAGTTTTGTAAAACGTGCCATACATGCCAGGTTGTGGGGAAACCGCAACCTGCCATAAAACCGGCACCTCTAATTCCTGTACCAGTTTTTGGGGAACCATTTAGTAGGATGTTGGCAGACTGTGTAGGACCTCTACCAAAAACAAAAGCGGGACACCGATATATACTCACCATCATGGATATAACTACTCAGTTCCCAGAGGCCATTCCCTCGAGAACAATTTCTGCTACGGTAGTGGTAGAGAAGTTAACCCAGTTCTTCCCTAGATATGGATTACAGATTGAGATTCAGTCTGTTCAGGGTTCCAATGAATAATTTGGGTATAACACAGTTAAAGTCTTCAGCAAACCAACCACAGACACAAGGGGCTTTAGAAAGGTACCATCAGACCCTCAAAACAATGATCAGGGCACACTGTCATGAATATCCCCATGATTGGGATAAAGGGATAGAATTTCTTTTGTTTACCACTAGGGATTCACCTAATGAGCCTACCAGTTTTAGTCCTTTTGAATTAGTTTATGGATATGAGATAAGAGGTTCTCTAAAACTAGCCAAAGACAAGCTTTTAGAACAGAGGGACGAATCTTCTATGCAAGATAAGATTATGTATCTGTGTTCCGGGAGTGGCCCATGAGAGCCTGCAAAGTGGCTCAGGAACACCTTAAAGCTTCCAAAACAAACTTTAAGAAATGGGCAGACAAGCATGCCAAGACCCGAACATTTCAACCAGGGGATGAGGTGTTAGTATTACTGCCTTTACAGGGTGAACCACTGAAAGCACGGTTTAGTAGTCCATATCAAGTGTTCAAAAGAATTGGTAAAGTAAATTATTTGACTGACACCCCAGATTGCCGGCAGAAGAATTGGCTGTCTTATCAATATGTTGAAACAATATCATCGCCGGGAGCAGGATAAGCAAGCACAGGTATGTCAGGTAGTAAGGACAGTGAAGGATGAAAGGGATATTGTAGATGAGGCAGAAGGAGGCCGAGACAATTCTCAAATTGAACCTCCTACTATCCGGTTGGCTAATACTGAATTGTTTGGGAGATTGCTTTCATATTTAGATGCAGAACACCGAGAAGACCTAACAAGGCTTCTCACAGCATTTAAAGGAGTCTGTAGGGACAAGCCAGGATGTACAACCTTAGCCACACATGATGTGGATGTAGGGGAATCCTTTCCTATAAAACAACATCCTTATTGCTTAAGTCCAGAGAAACAGACGCAGGTAATAACAGAAATCCAATACATGCTGGAAAACCACCTAATTGAACCCAGTCAAAGCAGCTGGAGTTCCCCAGTGGTGTTATTGCCTGAACCTAACGGTTCAACTAGATTTTGCATAGACTACAGAAAGGTTAATGTAGTAACAAAGGCAGACTCCTACCCAATTTCTCACTTGGAAGACTGTATTGACAGAGTGGGCAGTGCCACGTTTCTTATAAAAAAATATAGATTAAAAGTAGTATTGGGCAAATGCATCACTGTGCTGTGCACTGCTCTGTATTGTGTGAGACTGCTGAGGTAGTGCCAGTTTTTGGTAAGTTGGCTTGTCTTGGAACAAGTAGTCAGTCTTGTTTTGTAATGCTAAAGCTGACAAAGTTAACCCCTTACAGCCAAATGAGGAAAGCTGTTGTTTACCTGTACTGGGATTAAGGCTTTCTATAAATTTAGGTAACCTTTAAAATGTGGAAAAAGAGGATTTCAATAACTGTATGTTGGAGTATGTCACCAGAGCTCTCCTGATGGCCCAGATGACTACAGTGATATCTGAGGTATGAAGACCAGGATTGTCTCACATGTGATCCCTCATAGCTCCTTTTCCGTTCCTCAACTCTAACCAAATAGATTGAGTCTTTGAACCTTCCAGTATATCATCGCTCTGAAATATTATACTCATCAATACTGCCACCTCCCCCACTTCTGTCTTTTTCCATTCCTTATCCCTCCTGAATATAATATAGCTAGGAATGTTTAGTTCCCACTCCTGCTCATGTCTAAGCCAGGTCTCCATTCTAGCCACTATATCATAACCCCATGTGGCAACTTGTGCCTATAACTCGTCAACCATATTTGTGACATTGCTCACATTAATAACATGCATTCCAACGCCATGCTAGTCAGCTTTGCTTTTTCCTCCATCTAATTCCTGCTCTTTTTTATACTATTCTTTGTTCTGTGTTACTGTTTGTCCCTCCTAGTTTTCTATGCACCTTGTTGCTCCCTGCTGCTATGTCCTGATGCTCGTCCCCCTGCCAAATTAGTTTAAACCTGCCTCCACAACACTAGTTAACTTGCCTGTGAAGACATTAGCACTAGGCCTGTTTAGGTGCAGCCTGTCAGTTTGTACAGGTCCCTCTTGGCCCAATGCTGCAGAAATCTGAACGCCTCCATTTTGCACCACTTCTCCAGTCATGCACTACCTTCCTGTTTTGTTCCCCTTGGCATGTGGCACTGGGAGTAATCCAAAGATTACCACCTTTGAGGTCCTGTTCTTTAATCTTGTTCCCAGCTCCTGAAACTCTGCCTGCAGGACCTCAACTCTTACCGTATCTTTGTCATTCAGTCCAGCATGACTGTTCCCATTCCCCTCGCTGATTGTCCTGCACCTGTTCGTTGATGCACGATAGCATATTTATAATGGATAACTGTACACATCAGTGCAGCAGGAAGGCTGAAAGATGTGGTCTGTTATAGTTTTACAAAAGAGTTGAATGGAAGCGCAGAGATTCAATATTACTTGTCACCTGAAAGCTCCATAACAGGTTTGCCTGCATGGGAAGTGGAAAAACATCACACTGGTGCAGAATTGCAAGCTCCTCCAAGTATGGGACAGAGGCACATTGTTGAGAACAGAGTAGAGGAAGCTTTAAAGCTTAAAGCAATGAGCCATAGATAATCAGAATACGGGGAGTTTTATTCATCTAACAGTATTTAGCTGACCTGAGTGCTTGATGCTAACACAGCCCAAAAGGTGAAGAGACTATTCTTTTCCAAAAAAATGTTGTTCTTTTAAAAAAAACACACACAAGCAAAAGCAGGTACATACATTTGCTGAGACTTCACCCAACTGTTTATTCTGTGCCAGGAGGAAAGTTGCTATGACCTGTGCATCTTAAAATAACTTCTACCCAGACTGTGTGAGTAGAAATAAGCTTGGAGCAGCCTGTTTATGTGGGTTGTGACACAGCATGGTGTGGAAGTAGAAGGTACTGAAGATGATCATTGATTATTCAACAATTTGGGAAAGACATGGTGTAATGCAACATAAGCATTTTCAGGAACAGGTAAAGACCATCAGACTCAGCAAACATGTTCCTTTGGAGAATAACCTTGCCTTAAACGTTCCATAACTCTTTCTCCATTCAAAAAGCCATCCAGTTGTCTCTAGCCAATTTCTACTGTCCACTGCGGTGACCTATCCTGGTAATTTAATTCAAAAACTTTTCTAGTTCCTCCCGATTTCCCTTCTTATTCCTCACTCTCTCTCTCTCTCTCATTTTTAATCTCTGCCCCCTGGTATTTGAACCACTCAGCGGAGTGAACAATTGATCTGGATCATTTTGTTAGTTCCTTTTTATAAGTGCCTGCCTGATCAAACATAGAAAATTCTATTATAGTGTAAGATAGCAGGTCCAAAGGCAGGCAAGATATTTAGAGTGTTTGTGTTGATCATTAGAGTGTTGGCCCAAGGATGTGACTAATTTGTAAAGCATTAGTGTGACCATATGCAAAGTGCATTATGCTTGGTTACCATCCCCAAACTTTCCGAAAAACTTTGATGTCCGTGAAAAGTATTGAGTGCAGGGCATCAAAGACAGATGCACTGACTTATGGAAGAAACAAAGCAAACTAAACCAATTCTCTTTTGGAAAAATTAATTACATGAGGAACATTATCTAAAATTTTAGCTGTCAACAAGCATTTGCTTGAAATTGAAGAAGCCTTTGGCTAAACGTAGCAAAGTAATTCCTTCTTGAGTCGGATTCACGAGCCTCTGAAAAGTTGCCATGATGCTTGCCAAGAAAGGTTGTATGCCACCTTTGGATCATAAAAACATACAGCACAAAAGGAGACCATTTTACTCGTCGTGCCTGTGCTGGCTGTTTGAAAGCGAAATTATACCTAGTCCTAAAGGCCTTAGTAAGCGTACAGAAGAGGCTTACAAAGATATTATCAGGGATGAGGGAGTTCAATTATAAAGAGAGGCTGGAAATGTCAGGACTGTTCGCCTTGGGACACAGAAGGTTAAGTGGTGACCTAATAGAGGTTTTCAAGATGATGGGAGGTTCTGATAGAATAAATAGGGAAAAAATATTCCCTCTGGCGAGGGAGTCAATAACCAAAGGTCATGGATTTAAAATCATTGGCAAAAAATGCCAGAGGGAAGATGAGAATTTTTTTTCACTGAGAGTTGAGGGGATCTGGAGCGCTCTACTTGAGAAGGTGCTGGAAGATGATTCCATGAATAATTTTAAAAGGGAGTTGCACAGGTACATGAGGATGAGGAACTTACAGGGTTATGGAGGAAAAGCACGACTGTGCTTTCAAAGAGCCAGCACAGGAACGATGAGCCGAGTGGCCTCCTTCTGTGCTCTAAGTTTCTATGATTCTACATGAATGCGGTGAATGGCAGATCAATGTAACCTCCTGACCCGACTGTCAGATGCCAGCAGTTAGTGCTTTCAGACATCAACTACAGATCTCAGTAGAACCAGAGGTAAGGTTGAAGGAAGCAGGGGTAGGGGGAGGGAGGATTTGAAGTTCAGATTTTGTCCAGAGGCCAAAATTTAGGTGAGGGGTTTGAGGGCTGAAGAGCTGATATGTCGAGGCTGCGTGCATATCATAGCCACAATCATATCCTCCAATGTCGTCCGACTTAAAATGTTATCACAATCAACAGTTCAAAAGTTAAGTAAGTAAATTATTTTCAGTTAGTCTGCAACTCCTGTCTGAGCTGCTGAGTGTTTCCAGCATTTGCCGTTTTAATGTTCAGCGTGCTATTCACTTTGATCCTATTACCTCTGGTTGCAGAGTCCAGAATAAGAGGGCGCAATTTTAAATTTGAATTTGAGTTAGGCCATATAAGAGTGAAATCAGGAAGCACTCGTTCACTTAGAGACTGTTGGAAATCTGGAATTCCCTTCCCCGAAAGGGCCGAAAAGTCGGTGGTGAGCCCACCTCCACTGGGCATAGGGAGCCAGGCCAGAACTTTTCACTCCCCAGCCCCTTAATGTCTAGGGTGGGTCTTACACCTCCTTGAGGCAAGAAGTCCTGCCTAATGGAGCTGCTGGCCAACCAGCAGGCCGGCAGCTCTCAGTCCCAGCAGCACCACCGGGAGCAGTGGCCACTGCTGGGACTACATCCAGCCACCACAGCAGGAGGAAGGACGGCCCCGGAACTATGGTAAGTTTTTGGGGACTTGCCGGGGACAACCGGCTGGGCCCCAGCGAGGCAAGGGGGGGTCGGTTAGGGTGGGGGGGTGGTGGTGGTGGGTGTTGTGCATTGGGGATGCTTAGGGCACAGGGAGGCTGTGCAAGAAGGCTGCCTGGTTTTACCAGGCGGGGTTCTTGAGGCCTTTTCCGTCTGGCTGCCAAGGGTAGAATACCCGCGAAGGCGGGAGGAGGCCATTAAGTGTCGGTTAATTGGCCACTTAAGGGCCTTGATTGGCCTGGGGTAGGCGGGCTGTTTCTCACCACTGCTTGCTGCCCCGCGTACAATTGCAGCAGGCAGGAGCGGGAGGGGGTAGGGAACAGACCACCCCCTCCCACCCCCCACCCCCGCTTCCCACTCAATTTTACACCCACCGCCAGCCACCAGCCCACTCGTTCAGAGAATGTAAAATTCCGGCCACTGTCAAGTTGTCAAGGTTGAGATCTATAGATCTTTATTAAGTAAGGATTTTGAGTAATATGGATCAAAGGCAGCTTAATGGAGTTGAGGCAGAGATCAGCCAGAATCCAGTGGAATGTGCTTAAAGGGCTTCTGGTCTGTGTTTCTATGAAAGCTAAAATCATTGCTTCATTACTTGACCCTCCGAAGAGAAAGTTAAAAATGACTAATGCCTCGAATGGAGCACATGAGTTGCAGCGTCACCATCAAAGGATTCCCCATGAGCTCAGATAGGATTCTGGAGGGGCCTCCAAACCCAAAGTGATTTGTTCTGAGTTCCATCAATGGAGTATAAAGGCACCATTAGAGTTGTTGACTTGCAGAACGGCCCTCCGCATTCAGTAGCATGTGCTGACTCAGCTAAAATATTCAAAAAACGACTTGCATTTATGTAATTCCTTTAATGTAGTAAAACATACCAAGGTACTTCACAGGAGTGTTATCAAACAAAATTTGACACCAAGCCACAAAAGGAGATATTAGGACAGGTGACTAAAAGCTTGGCCAAAGAGGTAGGTTTAAGGAGCATCTTAAAGGAGAGAAGACAGATAGAGATTCAGGGAGGGAATTCCAGAGCTACGGGCCTTGGCAGCGGAAGCCACGGCTGCTAGTGGTGAAGTGAATAAAATCGGAGATACACAAGAGGCAAAAATTGGAAGAGTGCAGCTATCTCCATTATTGGCCTGGAAAAGGTTACAGAGATAGGGAAGGATGAGACAATAGAAGAATTTGAAAACAAGGATGATAATCTTAAAATCAAGCTGTTGCTTAACTGGGAACCAATGTAGGTCAGTGAGCACAGGGATGAATGGAACTTGGTATGAGTTAAGACCAGAGATTTGGATGAGCTTAGATTTATGGAGGGTGGAAGATGGGAGTCCGACCAGGATAGCGTTGGAATAGTAAAGTCGAGAGGTAACAAAGGCATGGATGAAATTTCTACAGCAGAAGAGCTGAGGCAAAGCAGGGTCAGGCGATGTTATGGTATTGGAAGTAGGCAGTCTTAATGATAATGCGGATCAGTGGCTAGAGAATGGAGTTTCTGGTGGGGACTGAAGACGATGGCTTCTGTCTGCTCAATAAAAAGTAATTGATAGATTTTTATTGAGTAAGTGTATTAAAGGTTACGAAGCCAAGGCTAGTAAATGGAGTTAAAATACAGATCAGCCATCATCTAATTGAATTGCTCAACAGGCTCAAGGGGCTGACTCTCTGTTTCTGTGTTGCTATGAATTGGATCAATTCCTGATGCAACATGGTGAAAAATTGTATGGATTGGGATAGGAATTGGTACCTGGAGCTAACTGAATAACTTCTGCATTCTTTTGTTAATCCCTGGCATAAGTAGCTGTTTCCCCTAGGTTACTGCCAGAACAATTTGTTCTTTTCTCCCTGCAACCAGTGTACAGAGACCAATGTTATAAAATTAAAGGGCATTGAAAAGGAGCATGATCTTAAACTGAGATTCTGGTTTTCTTGTTGCAGTCAACTCTTTATGCTGGGCGCCCCATGAGTTTGGGTTGATCCTTGCCTGTGGTAGCTCGGACGGTGCAATCTCAGTGCTTTCGTACACTGGTGACGGTCAGTGGGAAATGAAGAAAATCAGCAATGCGCACACGGTAAGAAACGATTCTTTTCTTTAGTATGCCTACTAACATTAATGTGTCTGTCAGTAATTTGGAGACCGGGCGGGACTTAAAGCAAACAGTCTATTTTACAACAAACAGAATCTATTTTATAGCAAACAATCTATTTACTCAGTCTCTACGAACTAAGGCAAAAAGAACTCATGACCAATTAAAAGCAGGATTATTTCTCCAGCAAAATGCGATGACTGAAAGATAGTTACCAAATACAAATTATGTGCATAAAATCAATACCAGTCAATTACAGCAGTGCTGTCTTCAGGTGTTACTGATGGGGGCATTATCCATTTATTTCCATTCTGGCCAGGACTTGTGGTGTCACTATGTGCAGCCAATGTTTTGTACAGCTTGTCAATGTTGGGCCTTGATCTAAGTTTTTGGACAGTGAGAGGAGTCTTGAGTTCACACACAGGTCTCTTTGTTTCTCTCTCTTTGCAGATTGGTTGCAACGCCGTCAGCTGGGCTCCTGCAGTCTTACCGGGGAGTCTTGTGGACCAGCCCTCGGGGCAGAAGCCAAACTACATCAAGCGATTTGTGTCGGGTGGCTGTGACAATCTGGTCAAAATTTGGAAGTAAGTTTTGGTCAGTCTGCTTCAGCTGGGCGGTGGTTCCTTCTGAGCTATTAGGTGGAACTTTGTAATAATGGGGCATTCTGTCTGTGAGGTGCCAGGCGGGGGAGGTTGCAGAAGAGAGACGAAAGAAAATAAGTGGAACAAACCATACCACAGTCCAGAGCTGCAAACACTGTGGAATTATTAGGAATACGATTTTAAGATTAAAAACTCCAAAGGATTGGGCCTATGGAGTGGTATTTCTTTGGCCTCCTTATCTCGAGAGACAATGGGTAAGCGCCTGGAGGTGGTCATTGGTTTGTGGAGCAGTGCCTGGAGTGGCTATAAAGGCCAATTCTAGAGTGACAGGCTCTTCCACAGGTGCTGCAGAAAAATTTGTTTGTCGGGACTGTTACACAGTTGGCATTCCCCTTGCGCTTCTGTCTTTTTTCCTGCCAATTGCTAAGTCTTTTCGACTCGCCACACTTTAGCCCCGCCTTTATGGCTGCCCACCAGCTCTGGCGAACGCTGGCAACTGACTCCCACGACTTGTGATCAATGTCACAGGACTTCATGTCGCGTTTGCCGACGTCTTTAAAGCGGAGACATGGACGGCCGGTGGGTCTGATACCAGTGGCGAGCTCGCTGTACAATGTGTCTTTGGGGATCCTGCCATCTTCCATGCGGCTCACATGGCCAAGCCATCTCATGTGCCGCTGACTCAGTAGTGTGTATAAGCTGGGGACGTTGGCCGTCTCGAGGACTTCTGTGTTGGAGATACGGTCCTGCCACCTGATGCCAAGTATTCTCCGGAGGCAGCGAAGATGGAATGAATTGAGATGTCGCTCTTGGTTGACATACGTTGTCCAGGCCTCGCTGCCATAGAGCAAGGTACTGAGGACACAGGCTTGATACACTCGGACTTTTGTGTTCCGTGTCAGTGCGCCATTTTCCCACACTCTCTTGGCCAGTCTGGACATAGCAGTGGAAGCCTTTCCCATGCGCTTGTTGATTTCTGCATCTAGGGACAGGTTACTGGTGATAGTTGAGCCTAGGTAGGTGAACTCTTGAACCACTTCCAGAGCGTGGTCGCCGATATTGATGGATGGAGCATTTCTGACGTCCTGTCCCATGATGTTCCTTTTCTTGAGGCTGATGGTTAGGCCAAATTCGTTGCAGGCAGCCGCAACCCTGTCGATGAGACTCTGCAGACACTCTTCAGTGTGAGATGTTAAAGCAGCATCGTCAGCAAAGAGGAGTTCCCTGATGAGGACTTTCCGTACTTTGGACTTCGCTCTTAGACGGGCAAGGTTGAACAACCTGCCCCCTGATCTTGTGTGGAGGAAAATTCCTTCTTCTGTGGACTTGAACGCATGTGAGAGCAGCAGGGAGAATGGTATTTATTTTTCATTTAAGTCAGTGAGTGACGTTTGAATGGTCTGAGAGCACTTTCTGTTGTATTCCCTCTCATGTAGTTCCTTCCTGGATGCATCCTGAAGCTGTTGCCTGCTTTACTCCTGGCTTGTATTTTTTTGGATTGGTCAAGAAAATGCTCTTCTTGAGTGGGTATTACATTCCCTTCTCTGTGATTTTTTTCAAAATATAAAAGTTAAATAAATGCAATTGTTGTTTTTCCTGACTACACTCGTGCATAAGTTCTCCTCCAGGAACTGAGCTAGGTGATCATTTTTCCCATGACAACCCACACATTGAGGCTCGCTGATTGTGGTTGGGAGGGAAGGAAGTGTGGTAGAGTGTGATTTGTGTCCGTCTTATGGACTTCCCAGCAGGGATTGCTGGATAGTGATCAAGAGTAAGAACCCCTACTTAATTTTCCTCTCCATCGCACAAGGACACTGAGACCCATTGTAACTTCAGCCTACTTTTTTTTAATTATTTGTTTTTGGGATGTGGGCATCACTGGCTCAGCCTGCATTTATTGCCCTTGAGAAGGTGATGGTGAGCTGCCTTCTTGAACAGCTGCAGTCCTTGGGGTATAGGTACACCCACAGTGCTGTTAGGAAGGGAGTTCCAGGATTTTGGCCCAGCGACAGTGAAGGAACGGCGATATAGTTCCAGGTCAGGATGGTGTGTGGCTTGGAGGGGTACTTACAGGTGGTGGTGTTCCCACGCTTTTGCTGCCCTTGTCTTTCTAGGTGGTCGAGGTTGCGGGTTTAGAAGGTGCTGTTGAAGGAACCTTGGTGAGTTGCTGCAGTGCATCGTGTAGATGGTACACACTGCTGCCACTGTGTTTTGGTGGAAGAGGGAGTGAATGTTGAAGTTGGTGGATTGGGTGCCAGTCAAGCAGGCTGCTTTGTCCTGAATGGTATCGAGCTTCTTGAGTGTTGTTGGAGCTGCACTCATCCAGGCAAGTGGAGAGTATTCTGTCACATTCCTGACTTGTGCCTTGTAGATGGTGGACAGGCATTGGGGAGACAGGAGATGAGTTATTTGCCGCCGCCTGTGTCGCCACAGCATTTATGTGGCTGGTCCAGTTCAGTTTCTGGTCAGTGGTAACACCAGGATGTTGATAGTGGATCATCCACACAGCACTTCTGGCTGAAGATGGATGCAAATGCTTAAGCCTTGTCTATTGCACTAATGTGCTGGACTCCCCCATTGTTGAGGATGGGGATATTGGTGGAGCCTCCTCCGCCTGTCATTTGTTTAATTGTCCACCACCGTTCACGACTGGATGTGGCAGGACTGCAGAACTGATGGTTGTGGAATCACTTAGCTCTGTCTATCGCATGCTGCTTCTGCTGTTTGGCATGCAAGTAGTCCTGTGTTGTAGCTTCACCAGGCTGACACCTCATTTTTACGTACACTTGGTGCTGCTCCTAGCATGCCCTCCTACACACTTCATTGAACCAGGGTTGGTCCCCTGGCTTGATGGTAATGGTAGAGTGGGGGATATGCCGGGCCACGAGGTTACAAATTGTGGTTGAATACAATGCTGCTGCTGCTGATGGCCATAGCCTCTTGGATGCCCAGTTTTGAGTAGCTAGATCTATTCTAAATCTATGCTATTAAGCACAGTGGTCGTGCAACACAACATGATGGTGGGTGCCCTAAATATGAAGATGGGACTTTGTCTCCACAAGGACTGTGCGGTGGTCACTGCTACCAGTACTGTCATGGACAGATGCATCTGCGGCAGGTAGATTGGTGAGGTAGGTTTTTCCCTCTTGGTTCCCTCACCTTTCATGTGGGACTGACATGAGATGGAGGGGGCTTGCTTTCACTCTCTGTGTAGAGTTGCCTTATCTTTTTCTGCCTTTCATTTGTCCCTTGCACCCTTCTTTGCACCTGTCGTACGAGAACACTCAGTTGCTGTGATGTTACCCTAATTGCTGCCAGTGGTTAATAAGTCTGATTGTTACACCTTCGGGCTTAAAGTTCTTTTCTGTTGGTTCAGTTGTCACTTTTGCATGTCTATTACTGTTAGAAATTTCAGTAAATAGTTGTGTGAGTTCAGCAATAGTGGACATGTGAAGTGTTTGCACATTCAGCAGCACAGTTGTCGATATTGTCCTTCCAAACTTGGATTGTGTCTGGAGAAAGCATTTTGAATCGTATAACACTAGAATGCAATACTATTATTGGGGTGGCGCAGTGGTTAGCACCGCAGCCTCACAGCTCCAGCGACCCGGGTTCAATTCTGGGTACTGCCTGTGTGGAGTTTGCAAGTTCTCCCTGTGTCTGCGTGGGTTTCCTCCGGGTGCTCCGGGTTCCTCCCACATGCCAAAGACTTGCTGGTTGATAGGTTAATTGGCCATTATAAATTGCCCCTAGTATAGGTAGGTGGTAGGGAAATATAGGGACAGGTGGGGATGTGGTAGGAATATGGAATTAGTGTAGGATTAGTATAAATGGGTGGTTGATGGTCGGCACAGACTCGATAGGCCGAAGGGCCTGTTTCAGTGCTGTATCTCTAAACTAAACTATTAGTCACAAGCCTCACACTTGTGTTGTTAATGGAGAGAGTAATGTGAGGTGATGGATTAATGACACCCTACAAGCAGTGAATTGTACTTTATTAAAGCAAGCTGGCCTGAAGTGTAACCTTCCTTCTAGCATAACTGGTACAAATATGGTAAATGAGCCTAATGACAGCCTTTTCTCATGTTGCAGTTCAGCTGTGATAAGCAGTCTAGACAGAGCTGTGAATTGTGTCCAGTTTTAAACCAACTTCCTTCACCCCACCGTTGTTGGTTGTGCCTTCAGCTGGGGTCTAGGCCCTAAGCTCTGGAATTCCCTCCATAACCTTCTCCACCTGTCCCTCACCATTATGACCAGAAGCTTGGTCAAAGAGATCTGTCCTAAAGTCACCTCCTTTGGCTCATTGTCAGATTTTGTCATTGCATTCCTATGAAGCACCTTGGGATGTAATACCATGTTAAATATGCTATATAAATGCAAGATGTTGTACATGAAATTTACCTCAAACATTCCAAGAATTCACTCTGAAAATTATGTTCAATGATTTGCACTTTTTCCTTAGTAATTTTAAGAAATGTTTTGTCCTACTTGATCCTTTTTGTCTGTAATAGAGAGGAGGACGGTCAGTGGAAAGAGGATCAAAAGCTTGAAGCCCATAGTGACTGGGTCCGAGATGTCGCCTGGGCTCCATCTATTGGGCTTCCCACGAGTACCATTGCCAGCTGCTCCCAGGTAAGCACTGTGCATTAAGGATGTATGAGCAGTCTATGGTGAGTCAGTGCCACCTGGACAGACAGCAAAGGATGAGGCTGTCCAATAGGGGACTTATAATGGTGACGGTGATTTGAGGCTTGCTGCAGATAATGTTTGGGGTTGGGGGGTTGCGGAATAACCAAACATTTTGGAGAAATTTGCAGTTCTGTGGAGCATTTTACTGGTAGTACAGATCCCACCTAGATCACAAAACATGCAGAAAGGTTAATAACAGCAATGGCTTTAAGCTGTATCTTCTCTTCGAAAGGGAACTGGACTGAGGGCATTGATGGTTCTGCATAGGAGCCCTCTGAAACTCTGCACCACATTGTTTTGGGACTAAAGGGTCACACCTCTGTCAGCAGAAATTGGATGCTTCAACACGCTGGAAGCAAATCAAAGGTGAAGGAGTCATGTGCAGCAGAACTGGTAGTGCTTTTGGAACAAGACGACTGTGCATAGTGTTTAGGCTTGTGAAGTGGTGTGATGCAGGGAGATTAGTGCAATGCTATCCAATAGAAATTGCTGATTAGCCACATGCAGTAATCTTAGGATCAAACACCATGTGCAATCTCATACAATACAGGTAACTGTACTCCATGTGTATATATTAACCGAACAAACATCAACCAGTAAAGCAATCGAAAAAAATTCATACACCCAGCTTTTCGTGTTATTTTACCAACAAGTGTGCCAAAGGGCTCACAGGAACACAAGAAATAGGAGCAGGAGTAGACCATGTGGCCCATCGAGCCTGCTCTGCCATTCAAAATGATCATGGCTGATCTTAGGATGCAACTTCACTTTCCTGCCCGCTCGCCATGCCCTTTGATTCCCTGAGAGACCAAACTCTATCTATCCCAGCTTTAAATGTATTCAACGATGGAGCATCCAGAACCCTCTAGGGTAGAGAATTCCAAAGATTCACAACCCTTTGAGTGAAGTGATTTCTCCTCATGTCAGTCCTAAATGATAGGGCCCTTATCCTGAGATTGTGCCCCTGCGTTTTAGATTCCCCAACCTGCAGAAATAATCTGTCTACCCTATCCAGCCCCTTTAGAATCTTTTATGTTTCAATGAGATCACCTCTCATTCTTCCAAACTCCAGAGAATACAGGCCCAATTTATTTAGAGTCATAGAGTTATACAGCACAGAAACAGGCCCTTCGGCCCATCGTGTCCATGCCGGCCATCAAGCACCGAACTATTCTAATCCCATTTTCCAGCACTTGGCCCATCGCCTTGTATGATATGGCGTTTCAAGTGCTCATCTAAATACTTCTTCAATGTTGTGAGGTTTCCTGCCTCTACCACCTCTTCAGGTCATGTGTTCCAGATTCCAACCACCCTCTGGGTGAAAACATTTTTCCTCCCATCCCCTCTAAACCTCCTACCCCTTACCTTAAATCTATGCCCCCAGGTTATTGACCTCTCCGCTAAGGGAAAAAGTTTCTTCCTATCTAACCTATCAATGCCCCTCATAATTTTGTATACCTCAATCAGGTCCACCCTCAGCCGCCTCTGCTCTAAAGAAAACAACCCTAGCCTTTTCAGTCTCTCTTCATAGCTGAAATGCTCCAGCCCAGGCAACATCCTGGTGAATCTCCTCTGCACCCTCTCCAGTGCAATCACATCCTTCCTATAATGTGGTGCCCAGAGCTGTACACAGTACTCCAGCTGTGGCCTAACTAGCATTTTATATTGCTCCATCATAACCTCCCTGCTCTTAAATTCTATGCCTCAGCTAATAAAGGCAAGTATCCCATATGCCTTCCTAACCACCTTGTCTACCTGTACTGCTGCCTTCAGTAATCTATGGACAAGTACACCAAGGTCCCTCTGACCTTCTGTACTTCCTAGGGTCCTATCATCCATTGCATATTCCTTTTCCTTGTTAGTCCTCCCAAAATGCATCACCTCACAGTTCTCAGGATTAAATTCCATTTGCCACTGCTCCGCCCATCTTACCAGCCCATCTATATCGTCCTGTAATCTAAGGCTTTCCTCCTCACTATTTATGATACCACCAATTTTCGTGTCATCGGTGAACTTACTGATCATACCTCCTATATTCACGTCTAAATCATTAAAGTACACGAGGATCCCTGCAGTACACCACTGGTCACAGGCTTCCACTCGCAAAAACAACCCTCGACCATCACCCTCTGCCTCCTGCCACTAAGCCAATTTTGGATCCAATTTGCCAAATTGCCCTGGATTCCATGGGCTCTTACCTTCTTAACCAATCTCCCATGCGGGACCTTATCAAAAGTCTTACTGAAGTCCATGTAGACTACTTAAACTGCTTTACCCTCATCTACACATCTAGTCACCGCCTCGAAAAATTCAATCAAGTTAAGTAGACACGGTTGCCCCCTGACAAAGCCATGCTGACTATCCCTGATGAATCCCTGCCTCTCCAAGTGGAGATTAATCCTGTCCCTCAGAACTTTTGCCAATAGTGTCCCTACCACTGTTGTTAGACTCATCAGCCTGTAATTACCTGGTTTATCCCTGCTACCCTTCTTGAATAATGGTACCGAATTCGCTGTCCTCCAATCCTCTGGTACCTCTCCTGTGGCCAGAGAAGAACTGAAAATATGTGTCAGAACCCCTGCTATCGCCTCCTTTGCCTCACATAACAGCCTGGGATACATCTCCTTTGGGTCTGGGGATTTATCCACTTTTAAGCCCGCTAAAACAGCTCATACTTCCTCCCTTTCAATGCTAATATGTTCAAGTATATCACAATCCCCCTCCCTGATCTCTACACCTACATCGTCCTTCTCCATAGTGAACACAGATGAAAAGTAATCATTTAAAACCTCACCTATGTCCTCCGGCTCCACGCACAGATTGCCACTTTGGTCCCTAATGGGTCCTACTCTTTCCCTGGTTATCCTCTTGCCCTTAATATACTTATAAAATACCTTGGGATTTTCCTTTATCTTGCCTGCCAGTGTTTTTTCATGTCCCCTCTTCGCTCTCCTAATTACTATTATAAGTATCCCCCTACACTTTCTATACTCCTTTAGGGCCTCCGCTGTTTTCAGCCCCCTGAATCTGCCATAAGCCCCCTTTTTTTTCCTTATCCAATCCTTTATATCCTTGACATCCGGGGTTCCCTGGACTTGTTGATTCTTCACCTTTATGGGAACATGTTGACCCTGAACTCTCACTATTTCCTCTTTGAATGACTCCCACTGGTCTGATGTAGACTTTCCTACAAGTAGCTGTTCCCAGTCCACTTTGGCCAGATCCCGTTTTATCATATTGAAATCGGCCTGCCCCCAATTCAGTATCTTTATTTCTGGTCCATCTTTGTCCTTTTCCTTAACTACCTTAAATCTTAGAGTTATGGTCAGTATCCCGAAATGCTCCCCCACTGACACTTCTCCCACTTGTCTGGCTTCATTCCCTAGGATTAGGTCCAGTACCGCCCCTTCTCTTATAGGATTTTCTATGTGCTGGCTCAAAAAGCTCTCCTGTATGCACTTCAAGAATTCTGCCCCCTTTAAGCCTTTTTCACTAAGACTATCCCAGTTAATATTGGGGAAGTTGAAATCCCCTACTATTATTACCCTATTATAAGTTTCACATCTTTTAAAAAATATTCTGCTTTTCTATTCTCATGACCAAAGTGCATAACTTCACACTTCCCTACATTATACTCTATCTGCCATCTTATTGCCTACTCACTTAACCTGTCTATATCTCTTTGCAGCCTCTCTGTGTCCTCCCCACAGCTTACCTTTCCACCTACCTTTGTATCATCAGCAAACTTAGATACATTACTCTCTCTCTCTTCATCTAAGTCATTGATATAGATTGTAAATAACTGAGGCTCTAGCACTGATCCTTGCAGCACTGCACTATTTATTGCCTGCCAACTTGAAAATGGCCCATTTATGCCCACTCATTGCTTCCTGTCTTCCTGTATGCTGACATGCATACACCGTGCAAATGAGTATCAAGATCACATATACAATGACGGTGTCTACTACTAATTTTTAATTTTCGAATCCGAAATGAAATTAGCAACATCTGAATTCCCAATTAGCCACATATGGGTCAGTGTTTGGTCAGCGAGAGGAATGGATGACACTGTGATTCAAAAATAGATGTCCTGAATCAGGATTGAGTTCTCTCTAAGTCAGACTTTATTTCCAAATACTAACAAAAGGGCTGCACTGGGAATCCAGGAGTGTAATGATTGAAATGTTGGTGTCACTTTTTTTGACGTAGATTTGAGTCTTTCACCCTGTAATACTTTAACATGCCTGCAGGGGTGTTAAACCTCTGATCATCTTTGCACGTTCAAATCTTTGACTGTAAAAGCAAACCTTTGTTGTCGATGTGATTGAATGCAGGATGAGGGGAGTGACCCCATAGATTTAAGACAGTTGACACAAAAACAAGGGGGAAGATGAGAAATATTTTAATTGAGTGAGTTATGATGGCCTGGAATGCACTGTCTGAAAGGGTGGTGAAAACAGATTCATTAGTGACTTTCAAAAGGGAATTGGATAAATGCTTGAAAAGGAGAAATTTACAAGACTATAGGAGAAGATTGGGAGAGTGGAACAAATTGGTTGCTTTTTCAGGGACGATAGGCCGAATAGCTTTTTTCTGTCTTATCCATGCCTTTACTCACTCTAGATTTCACTATTTCAACGCGTTCCTAGCTGTCCTCTCATGTTCTAGCTGTTGTAAACTTGAGGCCATCCAGAACTCCACTGCCCGTGCCCTAACTCGCAACAAATCCTTCCTGTTCACCCATGACCTCTGTGCTCGTTGACCTACATTGGCTCCTGGTCAAGCAATGACCCAATTTTAAAATTCTCATCCTTGTTTTCAAATCCTTCAACAACCTTGCCCTTCCCTATCTCTCTCTAATCTCCTACAGCTGCACAACCCTGCAAGATATCTGCATTCCTCTACTTTTGGTCTGGTCCCCTATTTTAATCGCTCTACCATTGGTGGCCATGCCTTCATGCGGCCTAGGCCCCAAGCTCTAGAATTCCCTTTTTAAACCTCTCCACCTCTCTTTCCTACTTTAAGACACTTCTTAAAGCCCACCTCTTTGACCAAGCATCTGTCCTAATGTGTCTTGATGTCAAGTTTTGCTTTATAATGCCTTGGAGGCGTTTTATTACTTTAAAGATGCAAAATAATAAATAAAAGTTGTTGTATCATTCTATGATTAACCTCCGGCCCCCACAGGATGGCAGAGTTTTTATCTGGATTTGCGACGACCCTGCTGGGAACACATGGACGCACAAACTGTTGCACAAGTTCAATGACGTAGTGTGGCATGTCAGCTGGTCCATCACTGGGAATATCTTGGCCGTCTCCGGAGGTGATAACAAGGTAACAATTACTTGCTTTGGACATGTTTGTTGTCCTAATGAATAGTGTGCGCAAACTCTGAATTTCTGAAGAGGCACTGTCCTGATCTTAAAAACTGGGCGGCACTTAAAGTACGTAGAAAAAACTGTCCCTGTACACTGACAAATCCTAATTTTAATCACTCTCATATCTTTGCTTCAGTTGCTGTGTTTTTTAAATGAATTTTTTCTTCCTTTGTTTCTCACACTCCCTCTTTTCTCCTGTATCTTTCCTTCAGACTCACTGCTAGTCCATCCCATAGGTTTAATGAAATACATGCATATATTTTTTAAATGAACTCTGGACCGATCAGGCTGTTGTAATCTAATCTTAAAAGTTGTGATTCGTGATCTAATCCAAGTCACCTTGATTTAAATTCCAGGCTATAATACTCTGCCAGGGATCTGTTATTTTATATGTCATGTAAACCATCTTAATGCCTCAATTGAAATTTGAGCCTGTAATTTACTCCTGAGGGTCTGTAACTCTATGTACAATTCACTGAGCTGGGTTACTTTGACTACTGCACTGACAGACTGCTGTGATCTTACTGTGCCAACATCACATATTTAATCCTTTGGTGGTGTCAGGAATATTTTCATCAGTAAAACAGTTCTGTGTTTTATTTAATACTTTAGTTAATTTCTTAGCTATTCTATAAAAATCTTTTCACACAACAGAGTAATAAAACCTTTATGTAGTACATTGATACTAACTTCTTTGTCGCCCACAAATAAAAAAAATCAGGTTTTTATATACTAAAGATGATGGGGGTGGTGTGATTATAGTCACATTTTGAGTTGTCGATGATGGGTACCAGCATCTATTGCATTTCCCCATCATATCCTGTATATTTTCAATCGATTTGATCCACCTTTTTTTTGTTCTAATTTTCTGCTCTTTCAAGTGCTAGTTCATTCTCGGATGTGCTTTCATGGATGCATGTAAGCCTCCAATATTGTTCTCTTTACTCGAGCTAGACAGTGTTGGTTGACTCATGTTCTCGCCTATTCCACAGATGTACAGCTTCGAACGAGGGATCACTGGGAATTGGGAACACTGATGTCAGTTGAAGCATTCAATATTAATTAACTTTGTAGATTATTGGTGAACATGAAGCCCTTCTGGCCTCTATGGCTAAGTTTACTATACTAGATAGTACCTTTGCTGACTTGACCACTGGAAGAGCTCAGCTCTGTTGTAGGTTCAAGCCCCACTCCAGAGACTTGAGCACATAATCTTAGCTTACATTCTCGTGCAGTACAAAGGGAGTGCTGCACTATTGGATGTGCCATTTTTCAGATGAAAATGTTAAACCAAGGCTGCCCTCGCCGATGGGCGTAAAAGATCCCACAACACTATTCAGAGGAGAGCAGGGGAGTTCTCCCTGGTGTCTTGACCAACGTCAATCCCTTAAGCAACATCACTGAAACAGATTATCTGGTCATTAACACATTGCTGTTTGTGGGACCCTACTGTGTGAAACTGGCTGCTGAGATTACTACATTACAACAGTAGCTACACTTCAAAAGCTGTTTCATTGCTGTAAAGCGTTTTGGGTCATCCTGAAGTTGTGAATGATGCTTTATAAATGCAAGTTTTTTCTTTACTTGAATTAGCACTGTGCTTGTTTATACCGTTAGCATCAGTCATCTATAATCAAAAGACTGTCATTTAATCTGGAAATTTAAATGATGTCCATAAATCACGGGCATGGTATTGTAATGGTCATCGTGCTAGACAAGCAACCCAGAGGTTGAGAGTTCAAATCCCATGGCGAGTTGAGTAATTGAATCCAATAATTCTGGTAATTAGTGGGCTGGACACAGAAAATGGATTGTAATAAAAACCAACTGGGTTCACACGTCCTTCAGAGAAAGGAACCCCTATCCACTCTGGCCTACGTGTTACTTGTGTCAAATTGATTAAGCCTCACACCCTCTGAAGTAGCCTAACAGGCCTCAGTTGTACAAACATCCACCCACCAACCCAGGGAGGGACAATAGGTGTGGTTGTGGGGTATGATCCTTTTCTTCTCCCATAAATAGACTGGGTTCAGTG
This sequence comes from Heterodontus francisci, assembly GCF_036365525.1. Taxonomy (NCBI): domain Eukaryota; kingdom Metazoa; phylum Chordata; class Chondrichthyes; order Heterodontiformes; family Heterodontidae; genus Heterodontus; species Heterodontus francisci. The sequence continues at coordinate 20,508,760 of NC_090389.1, read as the reverse complement.
GCATAGTAGTTATTTTACTGGTCCAGTAATGCAGGGGCCTGGACTAATCATCCAGTGAATGTGAGTTCAGATTCCACCATGGCACTTGAGAATTTAAATTTAATTGGAAAAAAGATAGATAGAGAGATACTATTTCTGCTTGTTAGGGAGTCTAGGACTGGACTCATTAATCTCATAGGATTAATGCAATACATGCATATATTTTTTAAATACACTCTGGACGGATCCGGTTATTTTAATCTAATCTTAAAAGGGAGCTTGGTCTAAAAACTTTTTAGGAGTGAAATCAGGAAACATTTCTACACAGGGTGGTAAGAATATGGAACTCGCTTCTGTAAATGGCAATTGATTGTAGATCAGTTGTTAATTTTGAAATTAAGGTTAATAGATTTTTGTTATCCAAAGGTATTAAGGGATATGGGCAACGATAGGTATATGAAGTTAGGTTCCAGACCAGCCATGATCTCATTGAATGACAGAACAGGCTCGAGAGGCTAACTGGCCTACTCCTGTTCCTATGTTCCTAAAACCCCAACAAAATCTGGAAATAAAAAGCTTGTACAGGTTATAGTGACCATAAAGCTATTGGATTGACATACTAACCCAACAGGTTCACTAATGTAATTTAGGGAAAGAAAACTGCCATTTGGCAGATACGTGATTTCAGTTCCACACCAACATGGTTACCCTTGAGAAATAACTGAGTGAGGGCTTCAGAGATGGGAAATAATTGCCGATTTTGCCTGAGAATGAATTAAAAAATTACTGCTTTACCATACACTCTCAATTGTCTCTAATTCTACATATTGTGGTTCTAAATGGTTCTTGCAGGAAAAGTAATCTAGTAATTGTTTTAATGAAGGTACTTTGCACTGTAAGTATGCTTTTACAAAAATGTGTTCTCATATCTGCTACAACATGTGTATGTTCTAATACAACCTAACCCATCACCATCTTATCCATTTTGATTTTACAGGTCAGCTTGTGGAAGGAGTCGGTAGAAGGCCAGTGGGTTTGCATCAGTGACGTGAACAAGGGCCAGGGGTCGGTATCTGGTATCACAGAGGGTCAACAAAATGAGCAGTGAACAGCAGAGGAGCATCACAGGAATGGTGTCCTGAATTGTATATTTGGCAAAATAAAATGGATTCCAAGAAACTAGGAACAAAAGAATAAGGAGTTTTGTGTCCTCGAGCCCTGTACTGTTCTGGGAGGGGAAAATATATTGATGCAAGTCCTGTTGCCATTGACATGCAAGGAAGACCCTTTGTAATTGTTGCATTCAGAGTGCCTTGTAGTGGGGACTAAGGAGGTGCTGTTTGGCCAGGTTGGTTGCATTTAGAAAGATCAAAATGCATATGCAACAATAAATGCTGTGTTTGAGGTGCTTAAGCCAATAATGTACAGTCACAGCCCAAGGCTGTACACTTGATAGTGGACACAGCCACTGGCTTGTCTGTCACATTACAATAGCTTACCTCCAGCAGCAGATGGTAATAGGATCTTAAATGGCATGTTCTTGGACAACATGATGACCAGTGCATCAGAACCACAATCACGGAATTCCTAAACGGAAGACAGGGAAATTTGGGGTGGGGGTGGGGTAGGGGGTGTTGAACCTGTATTGTTCCCGCCCACCTCTTGCGAGCCACTTTGAGTAGCGTTGGCAGAACTCTAGGAGCAGGTTACCTACTGAACAGTTCATCCCACAAAAAAAGGGGAGAAAAGCTGCCCTGCAATAACATTGCACTGTGGTGCATCATCATTTTTAAAAAAAACTTGTTTCTCCACTAAATGCTCCCGAACAACCAGACCTCTTCCCTACATCAAAATCCTTTTACTACATGGTTGGCAGTTGCAATTTAAAACGCCTCCAAATCTCTCCAAAAATAAAAAGGCTCAAATTTGTTGGACTGCTGGAGATTTCTGCTTCTGATTGTCTTTTGGAGGCAAGCCCATGTGGGGAATTGACCCATTCTAGTACTGGCTGGGTTAGTGTTATGTGTACCCCAGTTGTGTCTGCAACACTTCATTTCAACGCCCATTCGCCCCCTACAAACTGGTCCGAATGCAGTGTTCAAGTCTCTGTGAATGAGCCCATGGCTGAAATCCATTTTCATCAATATTTTGTTCAGGATAGTTCAAACTGTAAACTGCAGGAGTTATATAGTGTGGGCTCATTTAAAAACTTCATTATGAAGACTAGCAATTAAGCCATTTGTTTTAAATATTTAGTGCTTGTTTCCTGTGGCTCTCTGACTCACTGGTTTACATGGAATTGTTTAATAAATTGATACAATATTATTGCTTCATGCTGGGATTTTCTTAATATCCTTTTCTTCAGAACGAGGATCTGCCATTTAAAGGACTTGATCCCTGAGTCAAGGAACACTCTTGTGGAAACTTAAGACAGATGTTGTCAACAGATAAACAACAGTTACCCTGTATGCAACAAAAACAAGAAATGCTGGAATCACTCAGCAGGTCTGGCAGCATCTGTGGAAAGAGAAGCAGAGTTAACGTTTCGGGTCAGTGACCCTTCTTCGGAACTGACCCGAAACGTTAACTCTGCTTCTCTTTCCACAGATGCTGCCAGACCTGCTGAGTGATTCCAGCATTTCTTGTTTTTGTTTCAGATTTCCAGCATCCGCAGTATTTTGCTTTTAGTTACCCTGTATGAGTTTTATAGCTGCTTATATTTTTATTAATGTAGGTGACTGACTAAAGTCTAAGTGCAAGGCAGCAGCACTGTTAGAAAAGGATAAGAGCAAAAGTGTGGATTAAGAAGTGAGATGTTGGGTAGCATTCAAATTGAGTCTTTGAAACTGTAAAGGAGGAAGGGCAGACTGAAGGAGGTAGTTATTGGGTCATGGAACAGAGTGTGATGAGTCATGATGTTAAAACCCTTCCACAAATTTCACTTTAGATTTGCACACCATTATAAGGTAGATACAAATGAGGATGGGCATTTGGCTAATTACAGCTCTCCCATCTAGAAAGATTACAGTCTGTCACCACACACCACCCACCACCGCTTCAGTCTCCCCATCATATTATCCAACTGTTAAGAGGATTCCAGAGTTTTTGCCTCTAAGATTCTACCTAGAAGTCGATTTTGTGTATTAATCACTCTGGGTGCGAAGAACTTCCATTCTAAATTGCTAGTCACTGGCTTGAACCTCTTCTGTCTCAGTTTAGTTTGAAGTAGTGTTGCTTATTTGCCTTGTTTATACCATTTAATGTACCTGGAAAGGCTAAAAAGCCCAAGTTTTTCTTTATAACTCAGTCTAACTCACTCTCTTCTGTACTGCCTTCAGGGCTTAAATGTCATGTGTCTCAGTGACCAAAAGTGGGTACAGTGCTCAAAATGTAGTCTGACCCAGAGCATTGTATAGTTTAAGCATGCCTTCATCTGATCTGTATTCTGTTTTAGCCATTTAGTTTTTCAATCATTTTGCTTTATTTGATGTTTTGCAATGTTTGGAATTTAGCTTGCTAATTCATCATTCAACAGCTCTGCTGTTCATGAAAAAAGGTTGCCTCAGTGACAGAAATTGTCACGCAATTAGAGGCGAGCAGCTTTTAGATACTGAAATTGCATGGAATGTCCAGGTGTCTGTCCATGGTAAGCACCTGTGCAGCACATGTGTAGCTGAACTCACGTAAACTATAGGAGGTAACTTCTCATCAGATACAGAATGCTTCAGGAAAATGCCTGTTTGCATGCCCTGCTCCTGTATCAAAGTGCCTTTGCTGAAGGGAAAATTCCTGGTGGAGGGATGAAGAACTTGCATTCATATATGGCATACTACCTTGGCCTAAGATTGTCCTGAAGTGCTTCACATCCAAGAAAATACTTTTTGAAGTGTACTTATACAGCAGCCAATTTGCACATCGATCCCACAAGCAGCAAATGAGATGAATAACTGGCTAATATGATTTAGGTAATGCTTGAGTGATGAATGTTGAGCAGAATGCTGGGAGAATGCCCTGTTCTCTGAATCATTATATGGGATCTTTCACATCCACCTGAATTCCAGGGACTGGTAGACAGGATATCAATTTAATACTGCAAAAGACACGACCTCTAGTAATGTGTTCAGTAGAGCAAAGTTTATCCATGTGAATGGACTCTTCACTCATGATCAGTTCTCCTACTGATAAATTTAGTTCTCCAGAAATGGACCTTGTTCTATAGTAAAAGTCTACTGGAATTACATTACATTGAGATGTAAATATGGCCCCGGACATTGCTGATCCCTACCCTAGGAAGGCGTGCTTTTTTATCTGTTTCCCCTCAAAGCATAATTAAGTCATAGGCATAGTTAATTAATAAGCATTAGATGAAAGGAATTATGGTCAATAATGATCCTTCCCACTCCTCCCCGCCCCTTCACATCTTCTAGCTATTGGGATCTGTTACGACCGACCGCTCCAGTCAAAGCCCCCAATCAAAATGTACGATTCTGATTGTGGTGGGAGAAATGCACTGTTAATTCAATCCTGTCCCTCCACAGATCGGCTAACATATAATTTTAAACTTTCCAAATTAAAGACCCAGCCAAATTGTACCATCTATTAACCCTCAAATGAGGCTAACCAAACCAGGTGTCTTTAAATCAACAAATTAACTGTTTAATTAGAAAAACTAAATTCTTAAACACTAAACAACATCTACATAAACAACATCTAAAATAGAAAAAATTAGAGTCCTTGCAAATTTACAGTCCAATGTTGCTTGAAGTCCTCACAGCTGTCCAATGGGGGAAAAAAGGTTCTTCAACAGTAGAACAGTCTGTCGTCTTAATTCCAGCAGTAAGTGATGCTTTCCTTCTCCAGTGATGAATTTCAACAATTATTGACTTGAAAACGCTTTTTAAATGAATCAGTTTGGCTTTAGAATTTTTGAGGGATGAAAGATTGTCACAGTCTAATTTCCCTTCCATTGGTTTAAATTATCAGAAATGTCTGTTTTGGCTTGACTTTTTTTTAGAATTTTGAGAGATAATAAACAGACTAAATTCTCTTCAGTTTAAATGGTCTGTTTCTCCTTTCAGGGCTAACACACAGTCTGTGTCTCCTGTTAGAACAGACTGCACTATAAGCCAGTTCAAAATTAAATTGTAACAAATGTATCTCTCAATGCTCAGTCCAAGTGGCTGTATCCAAGGCAATGAGAATGCACCCATTGAATCACAGTCTCCGAATGGCTGTATCCAAGGCAACGCGAATGCACCTTCTCAGTAACTCCTGAGGCCTGCTTGTACTTAAAGCAGTACTGATCCTTTGCTGTCTTAAAGATACACCACATATTTCCCAGAAAAAAAAACTACAGGATCATAACAGATCCCATACATTCTATCTCACCCGGATTGATGCTCAACTCGGGCTTAGTACCCACAGAGCTTTGGGCAATCGACATAATTTGAGAAGAAGCCAGCTGAGGGTCATAAGATTCCAATTGATAGTTCTGATGATGCTGTTAGCTACTGGGAAAGCCCAATAGTGCAAATTGGAAGTGCTGCAGTTGCCATTTCGGTATACTGGAATGTGATAAACTTAATTTCAAAGGTTGATAGATCAGAGACTCCTTTCAAGTTTACTGCTATCACCCACTTCTCTCCAAAGTGTGGATAGCAATGAGGGAAATAGCCCACTGGCTTTGTGAAAGGCCCCTTGGAAGGTGTGATATTTTCTTGCTCAGGTTGTCCCGACATTCCACTTGAATCTGATTCTGAGTAAGTTAAAATGTAAAGGTCTCATGGCCTCAAAAGGTTTTACTATGCTCTATGTAAGATGATTAATCTATCATTTTTAAATGACTGCATCCTCCTTCCTGCACTGCATTGTGCCTATAAAGGCATCACCATGGACTGCCTTCATACTGTTGAGAGAAAATACTGGTTTTATTTAGCAAGTTTATGAATCTAAATCTAGAACAATCTGGGATGTTTTCATGTCTGCGATTAGCATTATTGTGGATTTAACCGTCTGTACAAGGGGGTAGATCCACTTGAGATATGTTTGCATGTTGTGCTGTGCCTGGGGGAGGTAAACCTAACTTAGAAATCCAATTTGTAACAAAAGCTCAGAATGTAGAGTGGTCATTAAAGGTTTGTCATGGAAGAGAAGAAGTTGAGAATGTGATATTTTCTGCCTATTTCAGGATATGATCTTTTTAAAAATGAATTGAGAGGCAACTTGACGCTTGAAGAAAAAATAACATTACTGCTAATGATAACATATAAATAGCTGTACAAACTGATTGCCTTTAGGTTTTCAGAATGCTTGGAAGTTTAATGCATATTACAATAGAAATGGAATTCCCTGAAGCCAATGACTAATAAGCTGTGCAACTGCTCTGGGTTATTATGTACAGGAATATAATTTGACGCAGATAACTCACTGGAATATAACCCTAATTTGTGGTTTATTCATTTAAATCCCTCGTGAGTGATCATTTTTGCTAACAAAATTAGCATGGATACTGTTGAGGCCAGAACATATGTTGCATGCTGGGGAAAAATAAACAAAATTGGATAGATAAATGTTATATAAACTATCAGAATAACAAAAAAATGTTCTAGAAAACTTGAATGAGATGCAATTAACAGTATGCTGGCCAGAAAATTAATTTAAAATGAATCAGGAGCCTAAAGAGTTCTTGTGCTGGAGATATCATTGTAGTGAGTACGAAGCTGTCCGTTGACATAAATTTGTTTAGTTAACGATATGATCGAAGAGGCTGTGATGATCATGTTGTGTGATGGTAATGGGTATCTGATGCAGTAAAGTAGAATTATCCTGTTCATCAGCAGCCCTTAAAAATGCATCACACTGTACAGTGTCAGCCTTGGCTCAGTGGTAGCACTGCTCCCTCTGAGTCAGAAGATTGTGAGTTTAAGTCCCACTCTAGGAACTGAACACATATTTTGGGTTGACACTTAGGTGCAGTACCAAGGGAGTCTTATGATCATGAACAGAGGCTAAGGAGCACATTGCCCCAGTAAAACAGTGTGTGGTACAGAGAGATGTGAGGAAAAAGCAACAGATACAAGATAACTTCCTCCCGACCTCATTAATGCAGTCTGACTAAAATTATTGTTGCCACAAAAGCAGAAGAACATTTAACATGTTCATATGACCCTCCTTTGTTCATTCTTTGAATGCAGGGGTTAACACCTCAGCCAAAATAGCAGAATGTATTTGTCCATTATTATTGATGATTTCTTGTCTTCTATGTGCACTGATGTGAATCCAGCTCCCTCATACTACTCGGCTCAGTAACCCTTCCCTGTTGCCATGCTGTTGACAGTATTCATTGTCAGCCTGGAGCTAAGAACATATTTGGAGTACTGTGCATATTTCTGGTCTCCATATTACAAAAAGGATGTAGAGGCACTGGGTAAGGTGCAAACAAGATTTAAATGGATGATACTAGAACTGAAAGGTTATAACTCAGGAATGACAGAACAGGCTGGGGTTCTTTTCTCAAGAAAAAGGAAGGTTGCGGGGGTTGGGGGGCGCGGAATCTAATAGACATCTTTAAAAGTATAAAGGGGTTTGATAGGGTGGAATAGAGAAGATTTTCCACTTGTGGGGGAGGCCAGAACTAGGGGTCATAAATAAAAGATAGTCACTATTAAATCCAATAAGGAACTCAGGAGAAAATTCTTTACCCAGAAACTGATTAAAATAGAGAACTTACTACCACTAAGAGTAGTTGAGATGAATAGCATAGATGGGGAAGCTAGATAATTACATGAGGGAAAAAGGAACAGGGATGTGCTGATAGGATTAGATGAAATAGGGTGGGTAGAGGCTTGTATGGAGCATAGACATCAGCCCGGACCAGTTGGGCTGAATGGCATGTTTTTGTGCAGTAAAATCTATGGAGCAAAGAATGACATAATTCCTATGAGGAAAGGGGGAAGAATTGTAGGGGACAGCCCTTGCACAATGTGATTTCAACAGAAATGGTCATGGTAAAGCAGGAGCAAGTGAACAGCCCTTTACGCAAGTTTGCTCTCTTTTGGCTCCTGTTTAAGTGTAATATTTTTTATTATGATTTTGGACTTAAACGTAATCTCAATTAAACATGTTAATTGGGTAGTTTTACTGCATTCTTACTTGAAGGAGCAAAATATTGAAAACCAAACTATTGGGCATGTGATCAGAAAGCTCAGTTATCTTTGCCCAAGCAACACTGCATGACCACCGAACAAACACGGCCTTAAAAAAAGCACACCCACTTATTGCCTTAGCATGAAGGAAGCAGAGCAGATATAACAGGCTTTTGGCCCTGAATCACACAAAGTACGAATGACAGAACTGTACTTTACCTTGTCTTTTCACTTGTCCCAAAAAAAATTTCATTCAAATTTTAATCTGGAGGAGGGAGATGAATTGTTACAGGATGATAATACCAGCAGGGAGAGATGGATTTTTTTCAGTCTTTCCCTCTGGCAGTTGTTGGCATCTTCTCGAGACTTACGTGGGCATTGTTTACCCTCTGAAGCCTTCTCTGAGAACTTGGGTACAGAGCTTCACACCTAAGCATGATCCCATTCTTATCCAACTGTGATGAGAAGAGAGCTTTTTCTGTTTCAGAGGGAAAATTTCTGTATTTGTGGTTTTGAAATGACAAGATAAATGGAAGCCATCTTTCTTTATTCAACTTCAAACTGGAGAACAGAATCCAGTCTTATTTTTTAAATAGACCAAGTTGATTGAACTGGTAATTAGCCAGATACAAAGCCTTTGAATTAGGTGAAATTTAAAATGTATATCCTTCAAGAGAAAGTTGCGAGGAGATTTGATAGAAGTGTTCAAAATCATGAGGGGTCTAGGCAGAGTAGATAGAGAGAAACTGTTCCCAATGGCGGAAGGGTTGAGAACCAGACAAGAGACCCAGAGGCGACATGAAAAACTTTTTATGCAGCAAGTGGTTAGGAACTGGAATGCACTACTTGAGAGTGTGGTGGAGGTGGATAAAATCCGGACTTTCAAAAGGAAATTGGATATGCACCGGAAGAGAAAAAAATTGCAGGGAAAGGGCGGGGGAGTGGACTAACTGAGTTACTCTTGCAGAGAGCCAGCATGGACACGATGGGCTGACTGGCCTCCTTCTGTGCTGTAACCATTCTATGATTCTATATTGTTTAAGGAATTAACAAGCTAAACAGCCAACATGCATCTTTGATCTTGCTCAAGGGGTCTTTGATCTTTCTCATGAGGCCTTGAAGCAGCCTGAAGTATATAGTGGGCATTTCTCTCCATATCTTCAGCTCATTTCTGAGCAAATCATCTGAACTCTATGGGTTGCCATAGGAATTATGTTGCTTATGTGTGATATTGCTTTGGAAAGTCAATGAAAGACTTTCGACCAAATATGCTGCAGTTTATTGGACAATTAAAGTTTATTTATTTAGAGATACAGCACTGAAACAGGCCCTTCAGTCCACCGAGTCTGTGCCGACCAACAACCACCCATTTATACTAATCCTACATTAATCCCATATTCCCTACTACATCCCCACCATTCTCCTTCGTACACTAGGGGCAATTTACAATGGCCAATTTACCTATCAACCTGCAAGTCTTTGTCTGTGGAAGGAAACCAGAGCACCCAGCAGAAACCTACGCGGTCACAGGGAGAACTTGCAAACTCCGCACTGGCAGTAACCAGAACTGAACCCGGGTCGCTGGAGCTGAGAGGCTGCGGTGCTAACCACTGCGCCACTGTGCTGCCCAAAGTTCTGCTTTTTTTTAAAGAATTGTACTTTTACTCTTGGTGTGTTTTTCAGTTTCTGTGTAATTATCTTTTTTATAAATAAATTTTAGTTTTAGCCTGAATGTAATGGTCAGACAATGTGGTATTTATCGTCTTTCAGAAAGGACAGGAGAGCATACTGGACGTTCCATGTAATCTCCAGTGCAATATACGATACTTCAGAGATAATTGATGGTCCCATAGCATTTTACCCTACTCACAACACATACAGGCCAAATATCATTTGTTAGTAGACTTAACCTGCTTATGGAATCTGCCCATTTGTTGATGAGTCAAATGTGTTGGGAGAAAGCCTGAAAGTTTAAACTGACAGCCAGATATGTGCATTTTCCAGCAGGAGTCACTGGGTTGGGACCAGGAATGTATCATTTCTTTCCTGGTCCAGAGACCAGAAAATTATAGTTGCCCAACTGCTGCCCCAGTGAAATCTGAAAACAAAAGGGGGGGGAGAGGAATTGGGGGAATTCTTTTCAACTGGTATCTGTTTCCATTGCCCATGCTTAGACACCAATAATATAGTTATTTTGCAGTTGTGACAATGAGTCGGTAATATTCCAAAGAAGTCAAACACACGGCTTTTTGCATTTGCAGCATATTGTCTACATTTTAATTATCTGATTTTCCAGCAACTAAGATTCCAGCTTTATTGTAATTTCAACTGCAAAGGCAAACATATTTGACGTACTCAGGATATTTCACAACCTACGCATGTAACGTGTTGTTTGGGGTTACCCACATTAGTTGAAAAACCAAATAAGAAAAATGCAAATAAAAACAAGAAATGCTGGAACCACTCAGCAGGTCTGGCAGCATCTGTGAAAAGAGAAGCAGAGTTAACGTTTCGGGTCAGTGACCCTTCTTCGGAAAATGCAAACGTCTGTTTCAGTAACCAGTGATGAGTTTATTTTGATGAACTAATGGATCTCCCATGGCGTTTCTCACAGGTAGTCTGGGACTGGAGCATATTTGTGACATTTAACTGCTAAAATAGAGTTGTTCTTAATTTAACCTTTCTCCTTAAATCCATTGTGTGGCGGAAGTGTTCTAAATAGGCAATGCCAGTTATTGTTGATAGTTGTAAACCCTGAGTTCGGCCAACTACAATTTGCCTTTTACCTTTAACATGCTAAAGAAAGACCTTGCATTTATACGGCAACTTTTCATGACTTCAGGAAGTCCCAAAGCACTTTACAGCCAATTATTTTTCGAAACAGTCACCGTTATAATGTAGGAAACATGGTAATCAATTTGCAGACAGCAAGATCCCACAAACAGCAATGTGATGATGATTGGATAATCTGTTTTTGTATTGAATGGTTGAGGGATAAATATTGGTCAGGACACCAGAAAAACTCCCCTGCCCTTCTTTGCTATAACGTCATGGCATTTTTTTTTATCGAGCTATGAGGGCAGATAGGGTCTTGGTTTAACATCTCAATCCAAGACAACACCCCCAACAATGCATCAGTACTGCACTGGAGTGGCAGCCTAGATTTTGTGCTCAAGTCTCTGAACAGGGATTTGAGCCCACCACCTTCTGGCTTTGGGGGAGGGGGGAGGGGGAAGAGTGCTACCACCAAGCCACCCAACATATCCCAATGAGCTGTGGGTAAGAGAAATGAACACCAAAAGCAAAAGACATAGAGACACACAGGAGGTTAGAGGCATTGGGATTGAAGGGCATGAGCTGGGATGTTGGGCTGGACAAGGTTTCAGTTATAAGCTGGGGTGGGGAGAACGAGTATTTTGAATTCAATGTACTGGAGGACAAGCAGCCACTATAGGTCAATGAGAATAGTGCTGGACGAGCAAGACAGTGTAGGACAGTGGAGTTTTGGATGAGTTAGAGTTTGTGTAGGATGGACTTGGCTGGCTGGTGTGGAGAGCATTGGAGAAGTTGAGTCTAGAGGTAACAAAAGTGTGGATAAAGGTTTCAGGAACAGGACGTGAGATAAGATCAAATAATATCCACAGTCCATACACAATTGGGAGTTAAGGCAATTAGAATAGCTTCAAATAAAAAACCTTCTCATTCCAAAATGCGTGATCTTGTTAGAAAGCCCTGCGCTATTGTAACACCATTAAAGGAAGTTTTAAATATACTTGGCTTTGAGGCCTGTTGAGGCCTTGTAAATGTCTAGATGCCAGCAGGTCGTGGAGCAGCATGTGTTCTTTTCTCAAGATGGAGTTTGATGAGGAAGAGTCATCAGGACAGCCTTGGACGAAGAAGGCTGCAAGAAGAAACGGGCAGAGAGAAAGCTTCCTCTCTGTGGTCATTTTATTATCTTCTTGATTGAGACCACATTTGGGTGATTGTTTGCCACCTATACACTTTGTCCCCTTCTTCCAGGGTTTCCAATTCATATTCCGTACATGGTTTGCATTGAGTTTTCCCATCTCCCATTGGCTCCTTTGACTACCGCTCAAAGATTGATAGACCCTCATCTTGCCCTTTGTTTTCGAAGTGGTTCACCTATGCAGGTTTCCGTGGCAATCAGTCCTTCCATTATCTTCACCATGAGGCTTGACCCAGCAGTCCTTGCTGACATTCCTTTAGACGTCAGCCCTGAGCTTATTTGCTTTTCCCTTTTACATAGAAATCTTTTTTTAAAGGTGTAATTTTACTGCGGGTCCGGATCGTCTCAATTGTGGTTTATTGCAGTTTTATATCCATGACACTTGAGCCAATCATGCAAATGTGATACAGGTTTTGCATATCAAGTGTGATGCCCCAAGTGTAATGAACAAAATGCATAGTAAGTACAAGATTTTTTAAATGCAGGTATCTAGATATAGATGTGAATAAATTGCCCTTGGATTGCCCAAGGTCAGCTGATGAATGTAGCATTCAGAAACTCACTTTGAAGAGTTGTCTAGTGGTCAGATTCTAAAACTCCATTTTGATAGCTGACACAGGGAATGGGAAGTGCTTACATAGCAATTTACAGTGGTAAATGTTGGAAGAAAAATATGACCAGAAATCACGGCAATAAGTTGTAAGGTTTGTGGACAGGAAGTGTGAGCTCTAAGCAAGGTTTTTAATAATGTAAACATACATATAGAGTTATCTTTTCTTACAGGCTAGTGTGACATTCCTTCCAAAAGATTGCTTTGGGTAGAAATTTAAATCACTAATTAACAAAAATAAAAAGCTGGCTACTCTTGCCATTTCCACCTAGTTCGACACCTAAGTGGCCATTATGTTTGAGAATGGGCAATGAGTGTCAACAAGTTATTTGATTAAGCATTCTCATCCAACCCCCATATAACAAGAACAACTTATTTATATAGCGCCTTTAACATAATAAAACTTCCCAAGTATGATACCAAGCCACAAAAGGCGATATTAGGTCAGATGACCAAAAGCTTGGTCAAAGACATAGGTTTTAAGGAGTGTCTTATAGGAGGAAAGCGAGGTGGATAGGCAGAAAGCCGTAGGGAGGGTACGCCAGAGCTTTGGTCCAAGGCAACTGAATGCACGGCCAGCAATTGTAGAGCAATTAAAATTAGGAATGCACAGTCGGTCAGAATTAGAGGAGCACAGAGGGTTGTGGAGCTGGAGGAGATTATAGAGATAGGGAGGAACGAGGCCATAGAGGGATTTGAAAACAAGGATGAGAATTTTAAAATCAAGACGTTGCTTGACCAGGAGCCAATGTAAGTCAGCGAGCACAAGGGTGATAGGGGAACAGGACTTGGTGTGAGTTTAGATTGGCAGCAGAGTTTTGGACCACCTCAAGTTTATGGAGAGTAGAATGTGGGAGACCAGCCAGGAGTGCTTTGGAATAGTCAAGTCTAGAGGTGATGAAGGCATGAATGAGGGTTTCAGCAGCAGATGAACTGAGACAGAGGCAAAGTCAGGTGTTGTTAAGGAGATGGAAATAGGTGGTCTTAGTGATGGCATGAATATATGGTTGGAAACTCGCCTTAAGGTCAAATGTGACACCAAGGTTGCAAATAGACTGGCATAATCTCAGACTGTTGCCAGGAAGAGGGATGGAGTCAGTAGCTTGGAAACTGAGTTTGGAGCAGGGACCGAAAACAATGGCTTCAGTCTTCCCAATATTTAATTGGAAGGAATTTCGGTCGTCCACTTCTGGATGTCAGATAAGCAGTCTGATAGTTTAGAAACAGTGGAGGACTCAAGCAAAGTGGTGGTGAGGTAGAGCTGAGTGTAACGCTGTGCTTTTGGATGATTTTGCCAAGGGGCAGCATGTAGACGAGAAATAGGAAGGGGCCAAAGATAGATCGCTCCGGGGGGCTACCCAGAGGTATCGGTGCACATAGGCTTTCAGGGTCACAGAGTAGCAATAATAAGTTGGGATCCGAGCTGTTTTTTCTCCATTTTAGTCACCAGACACTGACACTGCTTGTAGCACATTTTACAGTTCACAGCACCCTAGGGACAATCAACTAAGTGCTAACCAAAGGTCAAACCGAGGACCTTTCTGGTGTGTATGGTTCAGTACAGTACGAGGCAGTACACCTACCTACGGAACCACCAGGAGTGTAAAAAGAACATTTGTTTCAGCGATGTGGATCACAGCATGCCCAAAGTATGCATTGAAAGGAATGAATTCGGCACTATTTCACTGTAAAGCACTTTGAGGTATTTCAATAATACAACAATAAGCCACATAAAGACAAAGATTTTATTGTTTTTATTTCAGATGGTGTGTTCAAATGGGTTTTGGAGCTCAATAATCACCACAGGAACAGCAGGGCCCTCATGAAATATAAAGTGAGTGATTGCTGTCTGATGAGTAATCCTTCTTTCACTGCTAGTCTCAAACCTCCTTCTCCATCACAATCTTTCTTGTCTCTCAGTGTTTTGGGTCATTGCTCCTTTAATCTCTCTTGTTCCTCCCAAGCCCTAAATACACCATTCTCTATGTTCTTCCGTCTCCCCCATAGTGTTAAAATTAAGACTTTCCCTCATAGTATTGTTTCCTTCTTGCTGTATCTTCTTCCCTCTTTCAGTATCTCACTGTCTCCTGCTCTACCTCATTCCATTCCACAGCCTGAAAGCTATGGAACTCATTATAGCCCTCAGCTCTCCTTTTCTCCTGCAACGTTCCGTAAACTTGAACTCATCCAAAACTCTGCTGCCGTGACCTAACTTGCACCAAGTCCCATTCAGCCATCACCCCTGTACTCATTGACCTACACTGGCTTCTGGTTAAGCCTCGATTTTAGAATTCGCATCCTTGTTTTCAAAGCTCTCCATGGCCTTGCCTTCCCCTCTCTCTTTCTCCTCCACTCCTACAACCTTCCAAGATATCTCCACTCCTCTAATTCTGACCACTTGAGAATCCCCAATTGGCGGCCATGCCTTCACCTGCCAGGGCCTTAAGCTCTGGAATTTCCTCCCTAAAACTCTCCACCTCTCTAATTCACTTTCCTCCTTTAAGACGCTCTTTAAAACTTACATCTTTGGCCAAACTTTTGGTCATCAGTCTTAATATCCTCTTCTGTGGCTCAGTGTCAAATTTTGTTTGATAACTCTCCCTTGAAGCGCTTGGAACATTTTACTTTGTTAAAGGTGCTATATAAATACAAGTTGTTGCTATAGTTTTAAAACCCAAGCTTGGCATCACTTTATCACAAAATGTTCGTGAGCATCTGCATTCACCATCCGTAGATAGACAATGTCAGAGTACTTGGATATGGCCAAAGGTGTTCTGTCTTTGCCACTTAAGTTTCATCAGGGAGGCAATGTCAGAACTTAGCAATCTCCTGCAGTCAGACCTTGAACTCTTCTCCACAACAGGGATAGCTCTGCCAGTGATGATAAAAGTCACTACCATCTTGAACCTTTTAGGTGAGTGTTCCCTTTTAAACTTTCTCAAGTGACATCTGTTGGATCAGTCAGTCTGCTGTGCACCTGAGATCACCAATGCCAGGGTGAAGGACTTCTTTGCCTTTCCAAAGGAAATAGCCACCAGCAAGAGAAGGTTCTTCACTTTTTCATGGTGGCTGGGTTCCCAGGAGTGCAGGGCTTTTCTGATGTGATCATATGTGCTCCTCTCACCAATACAATGGTATTTATAATAAAAAGGGCTTGCATTCAATTAAAGTCCAGAGCTCGATTTTAACTCAGTGCAAATGGAATTTTGAATTGTTTAAAATCAGGCTCCTGCAGATTGTACGTGACTCTCCGAAAGACATCATGCAGGTGGATTCCAGGTACCCTGAAAGCTGTTGTGATGCATTTATTTCGCAACGGCCAACATTTCCACAATTATTCCAAAGCACTACCCCTCGATGGATGGATCAGAATTGTACAGGATACTGCATACTACTATCAGGAGTCACCATACAGGAGGTGCAAGAGCAGCATCGAGAAGGACCAGAAGAAGATAGTGAGAATGCCCCTAGGCTGGAGTTACCAATGGCACTGGAGCAGCAGCAAGGACAACAACTCCAACGACGTTTGCTCGGGAACCAAGTCACTTAAACTTGAAGTCATCAGGCACAAGGATTCCTGTATCATTTTCCCAACTGATGCACCAAATCCAAACTACATTATGGCCTGGTACTTTACCTCTCTCACCATGTATGCACATACATTCATCACCTGCTGTAGAAATGTAGCTCTGGACAAATACTCCACATACAATCCAAATCCAATTCCAAAGGTTCATCAGTGCAATCGTTGTCAGTGTCTCGTGTCTTTGTATGGTGAGTGTATCCGACTGCCTAATCTAGTGTTCTTTCTAAGAGGAGGAACTGAGGTGGCTGGCTGCTGAATGTTTCGCAGTGATTCTTGGATTGTGATGTCTCTGCATACCCTTCCGCTGGACCGTAGGATGTCCACGTGGGCTGGCTGCCTAGGCCTGCCTGCTTTCTTCTTCTGAATGGGTTATTAGAGTGGCGTAAACCTAAGAGATGGCTCATTCATCCATGCCTAGTCCTAAAATTACTCCTGCTACTGGGCACTCCCTCTGCATGCCCTCAGATCTGTGTGAGAGTGAACCAGAGAGTTGAAAGGAGGTCTTTAAAGCTCCACATCAGGCTACTATGGTTGGCCAGCATGGCAAATCCAGGCAGAACAAAGACACACACAATGGAGCCGAAGGTTATGGCATTCCTAGAGAATCCAGAGCAGAAATTATGTTTACTTGCTCTGCCACCTCACTCAGCCAGACAGCTCCCTTCTGAGGAGGATGCCCATCCCAGTTAAAGGTGGAAATCCTCCTTTGTTTCATCTAGTGTGGCATTGCCTCCAGGCTCTCTATGGTGAGACAGTAGCCCTTTCCCTCCTTTTCTATCTTTAATTAAAAAATTATAATCCTTGTTGTCAAATCCCTCCATAGCCTCAGCCCTCCCTGTGCAAACGCTCCTTAAAACCTACCTCTTTGGCCAATATCTCCTTATGTGACTTAGTGTCAAATTTTCTTTGATAACACTCCTGTGAAGTGCCTTGGACATTTTACTATGCCAAAGCTGCCACAATAAATGCAAGTTGATGTTGTTAATACACGAACAAAAACAATGACAAAATGTGTCACCTGCAAAGCACAGAAACTGCAGGTGTTTCTTTAAGGCACAGGGTTAGCTCTTTATTGTTGTTGAACCAATGATCCCATCCTAAATGTACACCCCTCCCAGCTGTCTAATCACCATCCTCCCACTTCCCTAGTGTATATGGATCAATCCATGCTCGGGGGTTGGGGTGATTAATTATTAAAATGAGGAGACCTTGGAACAGACTTGGAAGGCCCTCCCGCATGCCTGCAATGCAAAATGCACTGTTAGGTATGCTGCAAATGTAAAATCCCCCCACTTATAACCACACCGAAGCTGGCCTTACCTGCAATCCCACATATAATGTCAGACCTGTACTTTTGCTTTCTGTGTTCCTTCTTCAGCCACAAAGACCAAGAATATTACTGACATAAGAAAAAAGTATTGTTACAACCAGGTGAGGAAGGTATCTAGGGGTCCCGCTCAGCCTTCACTGGTCTTATCGTTAACAGAGTTTAATTTTAAACACACCGTGTTTTTAGCTCCCCCTTGGTGAATCTTTGTTCACCGCTGTTCAATTATTAGGCAAAAAAAAGCTCGAACAGGTTTCCTTAAGTTTAAAGAAGAAAAGTTGAAATTTATTAAACTTGAACTTAAACTCTAATTTAGTTGACGCCGACGGATACACGATGCGCCCATGCTAGCATGCATACACGATACACACATGCAAATAGAGACAGAAAAGAGCAGAAGAAAAATAAAGTGGAAAAGTTTGAGGCAATATCTGAAGAGTTTTTGTTACAGTTCTTCGAGCTCACTGCTGAGTCCTTGATTGTAGATAGATCTTGCTTTTCATTGGTCCCAGTATTCTTTTTAAACCTGGTTCGCTGGAGGAGAATTTTCTTTCTGGGGTTCATGTATCTTCAGTGGATTCAGAGGTTTGTGAGAAAGAGTTGGGAGCAGACAGGAGAGATCTTCTCAATCCAGGAGCAAACAGTCTTTCTCAGTTCAAACCCTCTATGGCTAGTTCAAAAAGCCCTGGAACAGCCAATTAGTCATGTGACCAGCTGGTCCAACCAGTCCTGGACCCTGTGGATTGATTGCATCACCCCAGCAGGCCCTGGAATGTGCTTCCCCATCCCCTCACCGTCCAGTGATCAACATCCATTGTGGGTTGAATGTGTCAGGGAATGATCCTTTGTCTACACAAGCACTGTCTGTTCGTATGCAAGTGTTTTTTTTCTCAACAAGTCATTTCCTCACTCCAGCAACAGTTAAAAATCAATGTTCATATGACAAAAACAATGTGCCTCATTTTTGGGGACCTGCATGACAGTACTGAAAAAGTGAATGCAGCGCAATCCAGTGTGGTAATAATACAGCCCAGGAAGGCTCTAGGTCTGACCCCTGCTCTCTGCTGTGTTAGCTGGTCTCACCCAAGTTGGCATGTGGGGGTGCTACACATGGCTAGGGTGCCCTTGGGTCAAGAAGCAGAAGAATCAACTGCTCTGGATCTCTACGAAAGTGCCAGTTGTGGCTCAGTCTTGTCTCTGAGTCAGAAGGATGAGAGTTCAAATCCCACTCCAGTGACTTAGGCACCATAATCTAGGCTGATACTTCAGTGCAGTACTGAGTGAGGGCTACAGAGTAAAAGGTGCTGTCTTTTGGATGGGTCTTTAAACCGAGGCCCTATTTGCCCCCTCAGGTGTATGTAAAAAAATCCTCTCTATTCAAAGAAACATCGGAGAGTTCTCCCTGGTGTCTAGGCCAATAGTTATTCTTCATTAAAACAGATTACCTGGTCATTATCACATAACTGTTTGTAGGATCTTGTTCTGCACAAATTGGCTGCCACACTTCCTGCATCACAGCAGTGACTACATTTCAAAAGTACTTCATGACTGTAAAGCGCTTCAGGACATCCAAAAGATGTGGAAGGCACTATATAAATGCAAGTTTTTTTATTCCACTGTTTATGTCTAGTGAGGACAGGATCATGCTAGGCTGTGAAGCCCCCCGCAGTCACACAGCTCTCTGGGTTCAGACATGGATGGTGGCCGCATGAGTCAGTTAGCTGCAGAACTGTCTGCCAACCATGTGAGTCAGCACATTCAAGATAGTTGGGGAAGGGAACCGGGGGTTGTTGAATAACATTTTTAAGAAGCCACAGCAACTTTACAAAATGCGGAGGAAATCAGACTGGGAAATTGGCATGCCAACTTCATTATGCTTTTTACTTTGAACTTATCTGGCATTTGGAACTTCTTGCTGAGAAAATTGTTCAAAATGCAGAATTTGCAATGAAATTACTATCTATCCAAAACCTACTGCTCGCCTGTTTACTTTTTTCTAAATCCCTTTTAATTCTGTATAGGATTATAATTGTATATTTGTTCCGCGAGTGACAGCTGCTGATTTATTCTAAGCATTCTGTTCCGCTGTTTAATTCTGCTATATTTTGTATGTATTGTACTGCCTCCTGCACTGAATTCAGTCAAGCTTTTTTTAAACTTGTTCCTTCAGACATTGAACACATGGCTGCTGCAGGGTCACTCAGATTCCTTGATCAGTTTTAATGTCTTTCTCTTACGTTTCTCTTGAGGTGTTTAAGACGATTAAATGAGTTGATAGGGTAGCTCGAGAGAAACTATTTCGTGTAGGGGAGAGTCCAGAACAAGGGGAAAAGCTCTTTCAGGGATGGTGTCAGGCAGCACTTCTTCACACAAAGGGTAATGGAAATCTGGAACGCTCTCCCCCCAAAAAGCTGTTAAGGCAGGGGGTTAATTGAAAATTTCAAAACTAGGATTGATAGGTTTTTGTTAGGCAAAGGTATTAAGGGATACGGAACCAAGAAGGCATTAAGATGCCGATAAGCCATGATCTCATTAAATAACAGAACAGGCCTGAGGGGCTGAATCGCCCACTCTCGTTCCTATGTTTCCCTTTCCTCTTGTGAAGGGGATATGGTTCCACAGACCATCAATGATTATTGTTCAAGTATGATCCTAGCCTAGTGAGAGGTAACAAGCTAACTGTATTTAATTGAGGTGGATTGAGGAGAGGGGGGTAGGGTGGAGTGGGGGGGAGAGGGGGGAGAGGGAGGGGGGGAGAGGGGGGAGAGGGGAGAGGAGAGAGGGGAGAGGAGAGAGGGGAGAGGAGAGAGGGGGGGAGAGAGGGGGGGAGAGAGGGGGGGAGAGAGGGGGGGGAGAGAGGGGGGGAGAGAGGGGGGAGAGAGGGGGGGAGAGAGGGGGGAGGGAGTGGGAGGGGGAGAGTGGGAGGGGGGAGAGTGGGAGGGGGAGAGTGGGAGGGGGAGAGTGGGAGGGTGGGAGGGGGAGAGTGGGAGGGGGAGAGGGGGAGGGGAAGAGTGGGAGGGGGAGAGGGGGAGGGGGAGAGGGGGAGGGGGAGAGGGAGGGGGAGAGGGGGAGGGAGAGGGGGAGGGGGAGAGGGAGGGGGAGAGGGGGAGGGGGAGAGGGGGAGGGGGAGGGGGAGAGGGGGAGGGGGAGAGGGAGGTGGGGAGGGGGAGAGGGAGGTGGAGAGGGGGAGGTGGAGAGGGGGAGGGGGAGAGGGAGGTGGAGAGGAAGGGGGGAGAGGAAGGGGGGAGAGGAAGGGGGGAGAGGAAGGGGGGAGAGGAAGGGGGGAGAGGAAGGGGGGAGAGGGAGAGGGGGAGAGGGAGGGGGAGGGGAGAGGGGGAGAGGGAGGGGGGAGAGGAAGGGGGGAGAGGGAGAGGGGGAGAGAGGGGGAGGGAGAGGGAGAGGGGGAGAGAGGGGGAGGGAGAGGGGGAGGGAGAGGGGGAGAGGGAGAGGGAGAGGGGGAGAGGGAGAGGGAGAGGGAGAGAGGGAGGGGGGTGAGGGGGGTGAGGGTGAGGGGGTGAGGGGGAGGGGGTGAGCGAGAGGGGGAGGAGGAAGGGGGGAGGGGGAGGTAGAGAGGGGGAGGGGAGGAGGGTGAGGTAGAGAGGGGGAGGGGAGGAGGGGGAGGAGGGGAAGGTGGAGGAGGGGGGAGGGGAGGGGGGAAGGGGAAGGGGGAGGGGGGAGGAAGGGGGAGGGGATGGGGGAGGAAGGGGGAGGGGATGGGGGAGGGGGGAGGGGGGGAGGGGATGGGGGAAGGGGGAGGAGGGGGAGAGGGGAGGGGAGGAGGGAAGGGGGAGTAGGGGGGAGAGGGGAGGGGGGAGGGGGGAAGGGGGAGGAGGGGGGAGAGGGGAGGGGGAAGGGGGAGGAGGGGGGAGAGGGGAGGGGGGAGGGGGGAAGGGGGAGGAGGGGGGAGAGGGGAGGGGGAAGGGGGAGGAGGGGGGAGAGGGGAGGGGGAAGGGGGAGGAGGGGGGAGAGGGGAGGGGAAGGGGGAGGAGGGGGAGAGGGGAGGGGGAAGGGGGAGGAGGGGGAGAGGGGAGGGGGGAAGGGGGAGGAGGGGAGGAGGGGGGAGAGAGGAGGGGGAGGGGGAGAGGGGAGGGGGGAGAGGGGAGAGGGGAGGGGGGAGAGGGGAGAGGGGAGGGGGGAGGGGGGAGAGGGGGGAGCAAGGAGAGGGGAGGGGGAGAGGAGTGGGGAGGTGGGGAGGAGGGGTGTAGGAGGGGGAGGGGAGGGTGGGGAGGCAGGGAGTGGGGGGAGGGGGAGTGGGGAGTGGTGGGAGGAGTCTGGGGGAGTGGGAGAGGGAGTGGGAGGGGGGGAAGGGGGGAGGGGGAAATGAGGAGAGGGGGAGGGGGAAAGGGGGAGGGAGAAATGAGGAGAGGGTAAGGGGGAAAGGGGAGGGGGAAATTAGGAGAGGGGGAGGGGGAAGTGAGGAGGGGGAGGGGGGAAATGAGGAGAGGGGGAGGGGGGGAAATGAGGAGAGGGGGAGGGGGGAAATGAGGAGAGGGGGAGGGGGAAATGAGAGAGGGGGAGGGGGAAATGAGGAGAGGGGGAGGGGGGAAATGAGGAGAGGGGGAGGGGGAAATGAGGAGAGGGGGAGGGGGGAATGAGGAGAGGGGGAGGGGGGGAAATGAGGAGAGGGGGAGGGGGGGAAATGAGGAGAGGGGGAGGGGGGAAATGAGGAGAGGGGGAGGGGGGAAATGAGGAGAGGGGGAGGGGGGAAATGAGGAGAGGGGGAGGGGGGGAAATGAGGAGAGGGGGAGGGGGAATGAGGAGAGGGGGAGGGGGGAAATGAGGAGAGGGGGAGGGGGGAAATGAGGAGAGGGGAGGGGGGAATGAGGAGAGGGGGAGGGGTGGAGAGGCGGGGAGGGGGAGAGAGAGAGAGTGGGGGAGACAGGGAGGGGGAGGGGTGAGGGGAGGGGTGGTTGAGGAGGGGATAGGGGGCATGGGTGAGGAGGGGGGAGGGGAGGGGGGAGGGGGTGAGGTGGGGGAGGAGGGGGATGGCGGGAGGAGGGGAGGAGGGGGAGGGGAGGAGGGGAGGGGGAGGGGAGAGGGAGGGGAGAGGAGGAGGGGGAGGGGGAGGGGAGGGGGAGGAGGGGAGGGGGGAGGGAGGGGGAGGGGGGAGGGGAGGGGGGGGAGGGGGGAGGGAGGGGGAGGGGGAGGGGGAGGAGGGGAGGAGGAGGGGGAGGGGAGGGAGGGGGGGAGGGGGGGGAGGGGGAGGGGGGGAGAGGGGGAGGGGGGGGGGAGGGGGGAGGGGGGAGGGGGAGGGGGGGAGGGGGAGGTGGGAGGGGAGGGGGAGGGGGAGGGGAGGAGGGGGAGGGAGGGGGAGGGGAGATGGAGGGGGAGGGGGGATGAGGGGAGGGGGGGAGGGGGAGGGGGAGAGGGGGGAGGGGGAGGAGGGGGAGGGGTGGAGGGAGGAGGGGGAGGGGGAGGTGGGGAGGGGGAGGGGGGAGGGGGTGGGGAGGGGAGAGGGGAGGAGGGGGAGGGGAGGGAGGAGGGGGAGGGGGAGGGGGAGGAGGAGGGGGAGGAGGAGGGGGAGGGGGAGGAGGGGGAGGGGGAGGGGGAGAGGAGGAGGGGGAGGAGGGGAGGAGGAAGGGGTGGAGGGGAGAGGGGGGAGGAGGGGGGGAGAGTGGGAGGGGTGGGGAGGGTGGGGAGGGTGGAGGAGGGGTGGAGGGGGGTGAGGGGGTGGAGGAGGGGGGGAGAGGGGTGGAGAGGGGGAGAGGAGGGGGGAGAGGAGGGGGGAGGGGGGGGAGGAGGGGGGAGGGGGGGAGAGTGGGGGAGAGAGGGGGGAGAGGGGGGGAGTGGGGGGGGAGGGGGGGGAGGGGGGGAGAGGGGGGGGGGGAGGGGGGAGGGTGGAGGGGGGAAGAGGGGAGGGTGGAGGGGGGAGGGGGAGGGGGGAGGGGGGGGAGGGGGGAGGGGGGGAGAGGGGAGGGGAGGGGGTGGGAGGGGGAGGGGGTGGGGAGGGGGGGAGGGGGTGGGGGAGGGGGTGGAGGGGGTGGGGGGATGGGGGGGGGAGGAGGGGGGTGGAGGAGGGGGAGGGGGAGGGGGTGGGGGGTGGGGAGAGTGGAGTGGGGGTGGGGGTGGGGTGGGGGGGGGGTGGGGGGAGGGGGAGAGGGGGGGGGAGAGGGGTGGGGGTGGGGGGGGGAGGGGGGGTGAGGGGGGGTGAGGGGGGGGGGGGAGGGGTGGGGGGAGGGGTGTGGGGGGGTGAGGGGGGGGGTGGGGGTGAGGGGGGGGTGGGGGGGTGGGGTGGGGGAGGGGGGTGGGGTGGGGGAGTGGGGGGAGGGGGGGTGGGGGGGGTGGGGGGGTGGGGGGGTGGGGGGGGGGAGGGGGGTGTGGGGGGGGGGGTGGGGGTGGGGTGGGTGGGGGTGGGGGTGGGGGTGTTGGGGGGGGGTGGGGGGTGTGGGGTGGGGTGAGGGTGGGGGAGGTGGGGTGGGTGTGGGGTGGTGGGGGGGTGGGGTGGGGTGGGGTGGTGGGGTGGGGGGGTGGGTGGGTGGGGGAGTGGGGTGGGGGGGGGGGGGGGTGTGGGAGGGGTGGGGGGTGGGGGTGGGGGGTGGGGTGGGGTGGGGGGGATGGGTGGGGGTTGGGGTGGGGGGTGGGGGGGGTTGTGGGGGGGGGATTGAGGTGAGGGGTGGGGGGATGGGTGGGGGTGGGGGTTGTGGAGAGGGGTGGGGGGATATGAGGTGTGGGGGGGGGGATGGGAGGGGTGGGGGAGAGGGGGGTGGGGGAGGTGGGTGGGGGATGGGTGGGGTGGGTGTGGGGGATTGGGGTGGTGGGTGGGGTGGGGGGGGTGGTGGGTGTGGGGGTGGGGGTGGGTGGGTGGTGTGGGGTGGGGTTGGGGTGGGAGTGGGGGAGTGGGGGTTGTGGGGTGGGGGGGGGTTGTGGTGTGGGGTGGGGTTTGGTGGGGTGGGGTTGGGGGGTGGGTTGTGGGTGTGGGGGTGTGTGGTGTGGGGGTGGGGTTGGGGGTGTGGAGTGGGGGAGGGGGGTGTGGGGGGGGAGGGGTGGGTGAGGGGGAGGGGAATGAGGTGTGGGGGTGGGGGGAATGTGGGAGGGTGGGGGGGGTGGAGGGGAGGAGGGGGTGAGGGAGGAGTGGGGAGAGGAGGGGTGTAGGGTGGGGAGGGGTGAGGGGAGGGGGTGGAGTGGAAGGGAGATAGGGGAATAGGCGAGGCACGGGGGAGGGAGAAAGAGAGACGGGGGAGGGGAGAGGGAGTCGGGAGTGAAGAGA